>NC_133647.1:26963646-27266723 GCF_009905375.1 Apium graveolens
TGGCAAATAATTGTGGAATAAAATGACTAGTGTTATTTTTGGATATTCATCTCTGAGGCTGTAATTTGTGGTGTGTGTGTTTATTGTGGGGTCACAGTACGGAGTAGTTGATTGTTTATTAAGATTGGGTGTTATTAAGGGAAATGGAACTCGTGACAGCCCGGATCCCCGACCCCGGATTTTGGGGTGTTACACTAACAGCAGTCATCCGTCAGATAGCCAAACTACTATCCCGATGGATGTTCCTCATCCGTCGGTACTCTCTGCACGGTACTCTCTGCACAACTTCAAATTCCAACAATTGTCACAAGTACAGATGACTAGTAGTAGCACAATCACTCTTAGGACTGAGGGCAGGGAGTGAATTGAGTGAGAGGCTGGGTTGCTCCCAGGCAAAAGGAGAGGAAAGGAGTGAACCAATACAGACCATTTCTTCAGGTCTGGAAAAAGTGAGTGAGGGGAGTCCCACCTTAGATGGTGAAGGTGAGGGTGTGAGGGTGGGAAGCCAAGTGGAGCCCTTGATGTAAGAACGGAGAGAAAATGAGAGAAATGTAGGTACAGGAGAAATAAGGATGGACGTCATTGTTAGTGAGGCAATGAATGTCAGTGATGCAGAAAGGAAGAGACATTTCAGCAAGAATATCAAGCTGTTATAGATTCTATCTCCCTGGATGCTGAGACATTTACTCATCTTGTTCCAGCCTATCAAACTCTAGCTGGACAGGGCAATGAGAATGCTGAGAGGATGCCGAACCTAGTGCATACAACTGCTTCTCTACAAAGGGTAAAGGATGCAATCACTGCTATGTCATCTACAACTGGCAGTGATTTTGAACTGGCTGAAGACTCTTTTGTGGATAATGGTGGGGATGATGAGGAAGACAACATGAGCATTTAGGGAGATGCAGACATTCCTACCTGGATGCTAACCAAAGAATGTTCATACTCACAGCTCCAATCCACATTATTCAAGCTCATTCATGACACCCAAATAGTCATTCAAGCATCCACAAGTGCCAGCACAAAAAGGTTACTTACAGCACATCTTGAAGCTCTACATCTGCACAAGATTCAAGCTCTCCAACATAGTCAAAGTATGGATAAAATAAAGTAAGAAATCTTTGAGGTAAAACAGGATGTCATAGCAAGGTTGGATGCTAGACTTCCTGGAACCACCATGACTGGGATAGCTTAGAAATTGAGGAAAGAAGCTGATTTAAATAGAAAAAATGAGGCCATGGACTCTAGATTATCTGATGTGGATAAGTCAATGGCTAAAATACTTGCTAATCAAGAAGCTCAGACTGCTCTGCTCCAACAACTGGTGGCTGCTCAACTCCCTTCCACTCAACAACTTGATGCTAACAAAAAGGGGGAGAAAGGTTCATCAAGTGTGGGGAAGAAACAGCTCAACACTCAAGTCAGCAAAGTAATTATGCCAGCAATTTCTTTCACTAAGCCACAAGCCATGGATATCATTGATCTCATCAATATAGTAGCAGCAAAACTAGAATCAAATGACAAACTGCCAAAGATTGATGTAGCAACAGCTGAGAAGGAACTAGATGAAAAATGGAAGAAGATTGATGCTGATATTTAGAAGAAATTTGGTCAGCTACAGAAGCCAGACAAGACCTTTCATCACCATTCTCAAGTCAAACAACTCTCAGTGCATGAAATGAGTTTGGGCAACTTGGAAAAAGGCCAAACCTCATGCATCAAATCTCCAAAAGCAAATCTAATCTTGAAGCCTAAAAGAAACTACTCAAAGTTCTCAGACAAAAATCCTGTGGATATTGTGGTTGAGACACCTAGGCTAGATGAGAAGAAGCTGTTGGCTAGTTCAATTGCATTTTTCAAAGATCCAACTAATTCGGCACTTAAAAGAAGGATTGCCCAAATCTACAGAAATGGTAAGGAAATCTATGTGGTGGCTGGACACCCTTAGTTTGTAGAACCTAAGGAGGAAGAGAAGGAAAGAATCAGGCAAGAAAAGATGCAGGCTACCTTAGATGCTAAGAAGCTCAAATAAAAGAAGGAGCAAGCTGCTATCTTGGCCAAACTTCAAGCTGTGAAGACTACAACTGAGATTTCTGCACAACCATCTATGATTGCTGAACCTCAAGATCAGAAAATGCATCAGGAACCACAACAGAAAAGAAGATTCAGATACAAGCTTTATTATAAAAGAAAATTGGACTTTAGTAATGAGGAAATAGAAGACTACATTCCCAAACAGTCTACAACTTCAACTCAGACATCCAAGCCCTCAGTGGTACATGAAGAATTCAAGGTGGATCCAACTAAGAATTTTTATGGTGATTCTATTATTCCCAAGGATGAGCCATTAGACTGGGAAAGTCTGCCAATTCGTGAGTTCAACTTACCTATATTCAACAAGCCAAAGAAGACAAAGATAAGAGCAACCAAGAAAAGCAAGCCTGTAACTCTCATAACCAAGACCTTAACCAAATCTATATCTACAGTTAATAAGGAAGATCTATTATATATTTGTGATATCAAGGAGTTTTCAGATTTAAACCTCTACTTAGATGAACTGGTAGAAGTAAGAGGAATTGATGCTCACAGACATCTTCCTGAAATATTGGTGTTTAAGTACAAGGCAGGGAAAGAAATCACATGGCCTCTTCACAGGATTCTAGAAGAAAGCCAATTTGTACTGATAAAGGTCTACTCATCTTTCAAAAAGAAATTTGGTTTTGATGTGACTGTAAGGAGATTGGTTTTAAAGAAGATTGATAGCTAAGGAGTAATAAAGCGAAAGATGCACTTCCAAAAACTCTATATATTCCCTTCACAAGAAAGAGAGTGCATTTGAGGCCTTATTGGCAGATGGAATTCATGGATGATAAAGGAGTTAGAAGATTCTTTAGACTGGATAACGAATTGAGTATCTCTAGCAATGAAACTTTATTGGAATGCAAGAAATGTTGGATCTATCTGAAGCTGAAGAACTAGAATTCCACAGACAACTCTAGAATTAAATAGAGGAAAACAACAGGATGCTTGGGAAGAAATTTAAACATTCAAGGAAATAGAATTATCTGCTCAGACTAGAGCAGCACCTTGATAATGATTGTGAGAACTCTTTGTACACTTTGCTTTGTTCAATTTTCAATAAATATTGTAGCACTTATCAGTTTTATCTAATACTTTTTAATCTGTATTTTTAAGGTGTTTTGTTATCATCAAGTTTCTCTTAATTTATGGCTACAATTCTAGTAGACATAAATTGGGGGAGATTGTTAGGAATATGCTGTGAACTTGATGATAAGGTAAACAAAACACCTTAGTAGATTTAATTTAGTGAATTTGTAGCACTCAACGGATGATCTAATATAGTCCCGATGGATAAAACTTATAGTCCCGACGGATGACAAATTGACATCCATCGAGTGAGTAGCTTATGTAACAAATAAGAACTATAGCACATTTCTGCAAACAACATGTATTAGTCAAGTAGATTGCTTAGGGTTCTGTAAGTCATGTTGACCACTAGATTGATATGCAGAATAGGTTGATTAATTGTAAATAAGAGATGTCTTATAATTCTGTATAAGTGAAATTTGGTCAAGTGGCAGATAGACTCCCGACGAATGATCTACAAGACTCCCGAAGGATGATCAACAAAGCACCCGACAGATGACAAGCATAGTCCTGACGGATGATTAAATTAAAATAGTTATTGACAATGACAACACAGTCACATGCGTTTGGTGTTTGCAAAAGGAATGTGGCAGCCTGTTAAGAAGGAATTTGGAAATAAAGAAGCATTACCATTTCCACGCAATTGTGAAGATATTCAAAGATGTTGGAATAGAGTAGTGAAGCATCATGGAGTTAGACTAGATATATTTTGTTTTATTATCTTGTCTTATTGTCATGTAAACTTGGTGATATATAAACCAAAAGTAGCAAGTAGAACAATTAACTAAGCAAGCTAATTATCAAAGAAATACATCAAGCTATATTCTGTAAGCATTTCTCTGTAGTTTAGTTGTTCAAACTTGTAAGCAGCTGTGAGCTATTCAAAGCTTCACAGGGTTCTCAATTTGATATATATATATACATATATATATATATATATCTAGTGGATACTTTCAAATCCACCAGAAAGTTTTAAAATCTTGTGTTTTTATTACTTCGTGTTTTGATTTCTACCACTCTTTTATTCTACACCATTGCTAATCAAATACTGTTATATTTATCAAGTTAGAACATTCTTTAAATTTAAAAAATTAGCCAGAATTACATTCAACCCCCCTTCTGTAATTCTTGTGGTATTGTTAGGGAATAACAACTTCATTATCCAGTATGGCCTCAAAGGCGCTATGTCTCTAGTGAAGGGAATTGTTAATACTCTTGGGAGTGCATTTGGATTTCTTCTTGTTAGGAAATTAATAACACGCAGAGGAGGGGGGTGAATGTATTTTACTATTTTTGAGCTTTTCTGGAATTTTTATGGTTGAACAAAGTAAATTAAATCTTGTAGTAAAAATGTGTTCATGCAGAGATTAAGCTTGAAGAAAATAAAGAACACAAATCTTCAGAACTCAATTAATTTTATATTAAAATTAAGAATGTTTTTGCTACAAAATTTCTAGGCTCTTTGTTGATAAAGAGCTTAGCTTCTTCTTAAGAGTGTAACAAGATTTTCTATCTTGATTGTTACTTCTGCCTGAAGGACCAGTGTTAACTTTATAACTTAGTTAACTGTTGGTTTACACAGTGTACAATAAGACATGCTATTAACTTTACTAAACTGTCACTTGTCATTTCTATTTATAGAAAAGTAAATCTTCCAATATTGGCTTAGCATATCTTTAGCATCCTATGATTAACTTGATCTTCCTTTGTCAGTTGATCTTCACAATTGATCTTGCACATTCTTCAAGCTGCCTTTTGTAGACTTGTCAATCCAGCTATTTGGATTGTTTGTTGATTGTTAATCTTGAATATTGAACTGATCTGCAATTATATACTTTGAGATTTTAGCTCGAGATCTCCATTTGGTCTATAGAGAACTTGACATCTCGATAAGTATATTGGCTTATCGAGATCTCTAATGCTCCATAATAAATTTGACTTGTAGAGGTCTCTGAGTTCTCTAAAAGAGAATTTGGCTTGTAGAAATCTTTAGTCTTCATATCTTCACTTTGACTTATCGATATCTCGGAGTTCTTTAATGACTAATTGACTTGTCGATAACTTAGAGTTCTCTAGTGAATTTTAGCTTATCGATAACTCTGAGTTCTCTAGTGAAATTTGACTTATCGATAACTCAGGGTTCTCTAATGAATGTTGACTTGTCGATAACTATGAGTTCTCTAGTGAAGAAATGACTTGTTGATATCTCCAATCTCCATGTCTTCAATTTGGCTTGTCGATATCTCTGTGAGTTCTGTAGTGCCTTTCCTGACTTCTCGATAAGTCATTTTGAATTCTCGAATGACATCTCTATAACACTAAATCTGTGACTTGTAGAGATCTCGACTTAGAATATTTTTCTTAAAACAGATTTATTCAACTCCAAGCTTCTTCATAATTCTTCTGAGGCATGATCTTATTGATCTTCTTCTATATAGAATTCTTAGTCTTGAAACTATTTATAGAAAAAGACTCCAATCTGCTCCTTTGACATTTTTACAGACTTTAAGTGTTACAAATACAAAATACAAATTTAGATAATAATACAACTTACTTAGAGTTGACAAATTGTCTTAGTCTTGTTAAAGTACAGGCATGTCTTGCACAACAATCTCCCCCAGTTTGTGAGAAGATTACTTAACACAAATTCATGCCTGTTAACAAGACTAACCCCAAGTTTAAAATGGTGAAAATTTATATTAATACACAAAGCTTGATCAAATTACAACTCTTTATACATTAGGAAATTTACAGAGTTTAATGGTTACAAGTTTCAGGTAAAGACAGTTTTTGCATCAGCTTCTTCTCTTTGTAGGTCCTTTAAGAAATCAAGAATTTCAAGTTCTTCTATTATAAGTATCCCACTTAGAGCTTCTATGAGTTCCTGTCTTGCTGCTTTTGAGTAACCTTTTCCCAGTAAATCAATCCTGAATCTTGAAAATTGACCAGCTTTAATATTGAGAAATTTTCCATCTCTGGAGATTCTGCTCATTCCTTTTGCTTTCAACTCTTCAGATTTTTTTATGTACATCTATATTTCTTCATCATACTTCCTCCTTCTCTTTTCAGCTTCAGCCTAATCTCTTTTCATTTTTTCTTCCATTTCAATCAGCCATTCAGCTAGAACTGATCTCCAGCTCTTGTAGCAATATCCTAGTCCTTTAGCAAACTTATCACTCTCTTAATTTCCGAGGTTGAAAGAGAGTCCATTAATCTACTGCTAAGAAAGGTGAAGGAACCATCTTCATAGAAAATTCTGACTTCCCTAAGAGATACAATCCTAACTTTGACTATTTCCTCAGCAAGTTATTGAAAATGGTCTTCATCTGTGATGCACTAATTTAGTGGTAGAAAGTCAGATTGCTTGAAATTGTTCCAGATGGCCCTTTCAGTTACTTCCACTTTCTTTTTAGGCTTGACTTTTTAGGCTTTCTCCCAATAGATTTGGGCTTGAATTTTAATGAAGGTTTGGCTAAAGGTAGGGTTGTCATTTTCTTGAGATTTGTCTGGCTTGTCATGATTGGAATTTTAAAAAGGGAGTTGGCTGTTTGTTTGCATAGAAACTTTGGCTTTGAGATTTGAGGTGGTTTGATGTTTGAGATAGATGATGTTTTAGGTTGAGCTAAGGTTTGAGCTGGTTGTGTTTGGATTTTTAAGGTTTGGTGTATTTCTGAGCTATCATGGGCCTTTTTAGTTCTCCTCTCACTTCCCTTTTTCTTCTCATCATTCTTTTTCTCCTCCTGCTTTTTATATTTGCTGTTAGTTGCCTTGGATTGACTTGGATTTGAGCCAGATGGTTTTTCATCATCTTTCTGCTCATCACCATCCTCATCTTTCCTTAGATTGTACTTAGTAGCTGGAAATATATTGTCATAATCTCTCAGGTATCTTTCCAATATTTTTATCATCTCAACATCTTCATCTTTCTTGTTCTTTTTTATCTTCAAATCAGATTGTAGAGTCATGAGAAACCTTAAATTTATTCTACACAATGCTTAGGAATATAGAGATGCTTGGCTTGCTTGGTGGATGGGCAGAAATAAACTATTCCCTTGTTTGGAGATAGACAGGCTTCTGGAAAAGCTGTTACCTGTGCCTTTTTAAGCTCATGTAAAAGTTGAGTGTCTTCAGGAATTACTTGGTGGACTTTGTCAATCATAACTAACAATTCAGATGCTCTAAATGTCTGAAAGCATTCCAAGGTAACCTAAAGAGATCTGTCTACCCCGCCATCATTGATGTTCATCACAATTCTCTTCTGTAGAAAGTTGTCAATCTTTACCACCACTGCTCTTATAAAATTTATATTTTTTCCTAAAGCTTTCTTGCAACTCATGTAGTCTTGTTGGAGAGACACTCTTAGTTCTGCTAGAAGATCATTGAATTCCTGATCCTGGTTAGGTCCTTCTGCAGCTCTCAGTAGTCTTTCTTTGCCAACATCAACTTGAGTATGTAAACTTTGTCCCTCCTGAACAGACTTTTGAGATTTTGGAGCATTCCTGGATTGTGCAATTCTAGCCTCAATCTCCCCCATAGTCTTGTTAACAGGCATGAGGAGGGGAGTAGGAATTTTAGGCCTTACCTGTTCAGGTAGAGAAGGTAGTGGTATGTTGAATTTTCCCATGATGGATCCCAAAGCTATAGAATTCTGCATTTGAAGATGTTTATGGGAGTCCACCAGGGTCTGGATATCTGTTTGTTGACTCATGACAAGATATGTTAAGGCCTGGACTTGTGCAGTGAGAGAAGAGTTGGAGTCCTGTAATGTTGTGACTTGACCTTATAGAGATTGAATCAGTAGATTTGTTGATGTAGATGTAGGTTGATGGGAGCTTGATGTAGAGACAACAGTAGATGACCCAAATGTAGCTTGCACAAATTTCTGAATCTCATCCATGACCAAAGGAGAAGGAGTGTATCTTGCAGTGTGCATCTGATCCAACTTCAACCTTGTGTCATTAGATTTGGTGATATGAGTTTGAACTTGATTGTGCAATGCAACAAAGGAATCCTTGAGTTGTGTCATGCTTTTATCCACACCACTGAGATCATATCTGGATATTTGGTCTGCGAAGTATTTGAATTGATTTTTAATCTCAGTTTGAGAGGGAATGAGTTCATCCATTTTTTCCCTCGCCATCTTCCTGATCCTGTCTTCATGACCAGTCAACTTGACTTCGAGAGCTTTACCAAAAAGGTGAAAGGCCTTGAGTTGAGCTTTATGCACTTCTATGACTGCATCATATACTTCTTGTGGAGTCAAAGCCTTTGCATTGCTTCCAATGATAGTAACATACTCTTCACTGAATCTGGCCAAGACTTGATCCATCTCCAACACAAATTCTTGAGATAGCCATGCATCCACATTGCCATCTTGTTCTTTATCATTTACAATCTTCTCCTTCTGTTTATCCATATCTTCATTGTAGGTGAGCATGATGGCCTGATAGTCCTGATTACTCATATCAGATGTGAGTAGATGTTGAGAGATGTTTGCCAGTCCAGAAATCTGCTCCCCTAAGAGATCATCTACAGATGTGGGTTGAGAGACAGATTCTTGCAGCCAGTTGGTGAGAATGTGAGGTTGTCGAGGTTGGGAAGTTGAAGGTTGTGAAGTTGATGGTTCAGAAAAACCTGTGACTGAAGTCACAGATTGCTCTGTGGTTTTGACAGTGTGTTGTCCTCCACTTGTAGTGGGAACCTCCAATTCAATTAGAGGGGATTTGACTGGGTTAATTTCATGTACACCAGCCTCAAACCCTTGTGTGTCTTGCAACACACTGGAACTTGAATGTGCTATACTTGCCTCCCCTATGACAGGATCATTGGCATACTTAGTTTGGCTGATGAAGATACCATCACTTCTTTGACTGACTTGAAGTACAAGAAAGCAACTCAGTTCCCCCATCATACTCATTTCATATTCACTTTGCATAAGCTTGGAGAATCTTTGGCAAAGCTTCTCATTAGTAGAACCAAAGATGATATCATCCATATAGATCTGAACTAGAATCATATATTCACCATGTTTCTTATAAAAGATAGTCTTGTCTATGGTACCTCTAGTAAAACCATGCTTCAGGAGGAATTATGACAGTGTGTCATACCAAGCTCTAGGTGCCTATTTTAATCCATATAGAGCTTTGAGTAACTTGTACATAAAATTTGGAAATTATGGATCTTCAAAGCCAGGTGGCTGTTGTATATAAACTTCTTCTTCTTGCTCACCATTCAGGAAGGCACTCTTGACATCCATTTGATACACTTTAAAAACTTGAATGTGCAACAAATGCTAGAAAAATTCTTATTGTTTCAAGTCTTGCAACTTGAGCAAAAGTTTCATCATAATCAATTCCTTCTTCTTGTGAGTATCCTTTTGCAACCAAACTTGCTTTGTTTCTGGTAACTATACCATTTTCATCCATCTTGTTCATAAAAACCCATTTTATTCCAATAATGCTTCTATTCTTTGGTGCAGGAACCAATTTCCAAACTTTGTTTCTTTCAAACTGATTCAGATTTTCCTGCATAGCAGATATCCAATCAGGATCTAGTAAAGCTTCGTCAATTTTCTTAGGCTCTACTTGAGACAAAAAACATGCATGTAGGCACTCATTAGCAGTTGCACTTCTAGTCCTCACACCAGCAGTAGGACCACCAATAATTGCTTCACTAGTGTAACTTCTATCCCACTTCCTTGTATGAGTTTATTAACTTGTGCCTTCATCATTTTCTTCATTATTGATATGACTGCTAGATCTTTCTTCTCTTTCTCCCCCTGAGTTTATGCTATTAAATTCTGGTGTTTGGGATGAGCTTCCACTTTCATGATTTTCTTGTTGAGTAGTCTCTTCATTTAACATATGTTGAGCATCAACATCATCTTCCCCATCAGAATCACTATCAATGTTGAGGTTTTCAAATGCAAGGGCTTCAGCTTCATTATCATCAAGGCACTTCAAGCCTGGACACTTGTCATCATCAAAAGTCACATCTGTGCTTTCCATAATCTTCTTTTGATCAATCACATAAACTTTATAGGCTGTTCTTTCCAGTGAATATCCCATAAAAATTTCTTCAAAGACTTTGGAGTCCAATTTTCCCACATATTCAGAGTTGTCTTTCAAAATATAACACTTGCTTCCAAACACATGAAGATGCTTTACAATAGGCTTCCTTTTAGACATGATTGAGTAGGGTGATTTACCATGTGCCTTGTTAATGAGATATTTGTTCTGAGTGTAGCATGCAGTGTTAACAGCCTCTTCCCAGAAACTTGTTGGCAACTTGGCATCTTTCAGCATTGTCCTAGCAGCTTCAATTAATGTTCTATTCTTTCTTTCAACTACTCCATTTTGTTGGGGTGTTCTAGCAGCTGAGAATTCTTGAACAATGCCTTTTTCTTTGCAGAATTCACTTAATGTTGCATTTCTAAATTCTGTTCCATTATCATTTCTCAATCTTTTCCCACAATTGTAATATTCAGCCTTCTTTTCTATCTTCCTGATGTGCTCAATTATGATGTGTGGAGTTTCATCTCTAGAGTGCATGAACTCTACCCAAGTATATCTTGAGAAATCATCCACCATCACAAGTGCATATTTGTTTCTTGAAATTGATAAGACATTTACTGGCCCAAACAAGTCCATGTGAATAAGTTGCAATGGTGCACTTATAGAATTCACAGTTTTTGACTTGTGACTTGATCTCTTCATTTTTCCTTTCTAACAAGCTTCACAAACTTCTACTTGAGCAAATTCCAGTTTAGGCATATCTCTTACTAACTCCTTTTTGACCAAGGTGTTAATTGCCTTGAAATTCAAGTGAGACAGCTTTTTATGCCATAGCTTACTTTGTTCTTCTGATGCCATGGTGTAGAAGCAACAAATACCATCCTTATTTGTTGAGTCAAAATCTGCAACAAACAAGCTTCCTTTTCTTGCTCCTTTCAGAGCAACTTCACCAGTTTTCTTGCTAATAAAAGTACATTCTTCTTTGTTGAATAAAACTTTAAAGTCTTTTTCTGCAAATTGGCTAACACTGAGAAGATTCACTTTAAGACTAGCTACCAGTGCTACATCATTAATGACAACATTTTCAGAAATAATCTTGCCATATCCCATTGTGAATCATTTGTTGTTGTCTCCAAAGGTCACCAAAGAGCCAACTTTCTCCTTAAACTGTGATAGCAGGTCTTTATCACCTGTGATATGCCTGGAACATCCACTATCAATGATCCGGATGACTTTCTTCACTTTGCCCTGCACACAATGAGTTTTAAGTGTGTTTAGCAACCCAAGCAGTGTTGGGTACTTTCTTCTTGTTAACTGATTTAGCAGAAGTAGAATGAGTAGTTTCAGATAAAATAGAGTTCATTGATTGTTGAACATTTTCCCTTTCTGTTATAGACCCAATTCATGTTTCTTTGAGGTCTACTCTCAGTTTGTGACAACTTTTCACTACTTTCAAGTTGCAAGGAATGCAGTCAAACTTATCACAGAAAGAGTAGGGATCATTTGCATTTGCTTCTTTGTATTTGCAGGCTCCTTCAGTTGGCTTGCTAATTGCCTTTTTACAAAGGTGAGTTGGGTGATTCACAGAGCCACATTTTTCACATTTCTTTCTTGGAGCATTTGCAACATAAGCAAAGTTGTTTCTTTTGTTTATCCCTATTTTCCCATTTCTATTTTTCTTTTTCTTCCTTTTATCTTCAGTTTTGGTTTCTTTAACAGGTGTCTTGGGACTTTGTTTGCCCATGAGCTTCTCTTTAGTATTGGAAGACTGAGTTGATTCTACAGTTTTCTTCTCTTTATCCTCATCAGCAATTTCTTGCTTTATAATCAATTTTTCTTCACTAAAGTTGACTTCACATGCTTTGAATATCGGTGCATTAACCTCTTTCAAAAATGTTGTAGCATTTTCAGTTTTCTTTGCTTTCCTTTTTTCACCTACAGTATTCTATTTGTCATTCAAAGCATCATAGTCAAGACCAATAACAATGTTTACACATGGCTTGTTTTTCTCATGGTACTATCCAACCAGTTCAGATGCATTTCTGAAAGATTTCAGCTTTACTTCATTCTTTTCTAGCTTCTCCCTGAGTACTGCTTCAATTTCACTTGCACACTTAATTTTACTGTTTTTGAGCTTTTCTTAATCTTTTATGGTTGAACAAAGTAAATTAAATCTTGTAGTAAATATGTGTTCATGCAGAGATTAAGCTTGCAGACAATAAAGCACACAAATCTTCAAAACTCACTTAATTTTATATTAAAATTATGAATGTTTTTGCTACAAATTTTTTAGGATCTTTGTTGATAAAGAGCTTAGCTTCTTCTTAAGAGTTTTACAAGATTTTCTATCTTGATTGTTACTTCTGACTAAAGGACCAGTGTTAACTTTATAACTCAGTTAACTGCTGGTTTACACAGTGTACAATAACACATGCTATTAACTTTACTAAACTGTCACTTGTCATTTCTATTTATAGAAAAGTAAATCTTCCAATTCTGGCTTAGCATATCTTTAGCATCCTATGATTCTCTTGATCTTCCTTTGTCAGTTGATCTTCACCATTGATCTTGCACATTCTTCAAGCTACCTTTTGTAGACTTGTCAATCCAGTTGTTTGGATTGTTTGTTGATTGTTAATCTTGAATATTGAACTAATCTGCAGTTCTGTACTTTGAGATTTTAGCTCGAGTTCTCCATTTGGTCTATAGAGAACTTGACATCTCGATAAGTATATTGGCTTATCTAGATGTCTAATGCTCCATAGTAAATTTGACTTGTAGAGGTCTCTGAGTTCTCTATAAGAGAATTTGTCTTGTAATGATCTCTAGTCTTCATAGCTTCACTTTGACTTATCGATATCTCTGAGTTCTCTAATGACTAATTGACTTGTTGATAACTTGGAGTTCTCTAGTAAATTTTGGCTTATCGATATCTCTGAGTTCTCTAGTGAAATTTGACTTATCGATAACTCAGAGTTCTCTAATGAATGTTGACTTATCGATAACTATGAGTTCTCTGGTGAAGAAATGACTTGTCGATATCTCCAATCTCCATGTCTTCAATTTGGCTTGTCGATATCTCTGTGAGTTCTCTAGTGCCTTTCCTGACTTCTCAATAAGTCATTTTGAGTTCTCGAATGACTTCTCTATAACACTAAATCCGTGACTTGTAGAGATCTTGACTTAGAATATTTTTCTTAAAACAGATTTATTCAACTCCAAGCTTCTTCATAATTCTTCCGAGGCATTATTTTCTTGATTTTCTTCCAGATAGAATTCTTCGGCTTGACACTGTTTATAGAAAAAGACTTTAGTCTGCTCCTTTGACATTTTTACAGACTTTAAGTGTTACAAATAAAAAATACAAATTTAGATAACAATACAACTTACTTAGAGTTGACAAATTGTCTTAGTCTTGTTAAAGTACAGGCATGTCTTGCACAACACTTCTGCTGTTCATTATCTACTCAATTTCGTTCAGTACCACTTTCTCGGTAACAATGTTGAATCGAAAATTCTTCTTTATTAAGGAGAAAATCTTCACCAAAACAGAATAGCCTTCATTGAGAATTCTGTGAAGTTGCCAAGTCATCTCTCTTCCACTATTGTACCTGAAGACTTATCTTTCTGGAAGATGTTTGTAAGCATCAATAGCTCTAACTTCTTCTAGCTCATCCAGATAAAGATTTATGTCTGAGAATTCTTTGATGTCTGACAGGCTTGACCTTCTTGATTATTCTTTTCTTTTTCTTCTTTGGCTTGGATTGGATTGGAATGTTTAGATCAGGGAGTGGCAGGCTTTCCCAATCTATGGGTTCATAATGGGGAATTATGGTTTCACCATGGAAATTCATGTCAGGATAAACCTTGAATTCATCCTATTCCATTATGGGCATGGATGTTTGACTTGAGGTAGTACATTGGGTTGGCATATACTCATCTTTATCTTCATCAAAATCCAGCTTCCTCTTTGGTTTGATCTTGTGTGTTTGTTTCATTATCTGCTTTGGTTCTTCTTGCTTTTCTTCAGTCTGAGTCTCGGCTGTTACAGTGGGCATTACAGAATTTGTGGTTGCAGGCTTTTTAGCTTGGTTCTTGGCCTCTAAGGCAGCTTGCTTTTGTTGTTTTTTGAGCCTCACCTTTTCTTCTTTCTTAGCATCTGCAAACTGTGGATGTCCAGCCACCACACAGATCATTTTCCCATTCCTGTAGATTTTGGCTAATCTCTTCTTTAAGACTGAGTCTCTGGGATCTTTGATGAAAGAAATAGACCTTCCAAGCACCTTCTTCTCATCTGGATTGGGAGTTTCATAGGCCAGGTCCAATGGATTTTTGTCTGAGTTCTTTGGATATTTTCTGTTTGGCTGAAAAATCACATTGGCCTTTAGAGATTTAATTGATGAGGGATGACCTCTTTCCATGTTCCCTAAGCTCATGTCATTTGCTGAAAATGGTCTCAATTGAGAGAAATGAGAGAAGACTTTGTCTTGCTTCTCAATTGGACCAAATTTCTTCTTGATGTTATCGTCAAGCTTCTCCCATTTTCATTCAGTTGTAATTTAGTTGCTGCTATATTGATTAAATCAATGCTATCAAGAACTGGTGGCTTAGAGAGAGTAATTGTTGGAACAATCACCTTGCTGACTTGTATATTGTGCACTTTCTCCCCCTCACTAGCTGACTCTTCCTCTAACTGGAATGATAAAGTCTTTCTCCCCCTTTTTGTTAGCATCAAGTTGAGTAGAGGTTGAGGTTTGTGCAGCCACCAGTTTCTGAAGAAGCAGTGTCTGTTGAGCTTGATGGAGATGGATTTGAGTAATAGAGGTTTCAAGAGTCCTTATCCCGGTATCCAAAGAATCCACTTTGGTACTGAGATCAGAGTTTTTCCTGAGTTTCCTGTTGATATCTAACATTGTTGAGGAAGGAAGTATAGACTCTAATATCTCAGTAATGTCCTTTTTGACCTGTCCAATCTCTGTCTTGATCTCAGACCCATCTTGATTTTGCTTCAGAGATTGGATTTTGCGTAATTGAAGAGATTCAAGGTGGGCTTGGAGAAGATTCTTGGTGTTGGCATCTGTAGTGGCTTGGATAGTTGTCTAAGTCTGATGAATTAGGTTGAGGAGAGTAGATTTGAAATGGTGCACATCACATTCTTTACTAAACATCCAAGATGGAGTGTTTATACTTGAGCTAGGGCCTGCTTCTCCCCATATGTGCATGAAATCTCCTTCATCATCATCTTCATCCCCAAACATATCTTCAGAACCACCAGTTGGATAATCAAAGTCATTACCAATTGTGGAGGGCATGACAGTGATTGCATCCTTGGCCCTTTGCATAGAAGCAGTTGTGTGCACTAAGTTGAGAATTCTCTCAGCAGCCTCATTATCATGTTCATCCAAAACTTGATAAGCTGGAACAGGGTGAGTAAATGCCTCAGCTTCATAAGAAATACAGTCTAAGATAGCTTGATAATCTTGCTAAAATAGCAGATTCTTTTCAGCCTCATTAACATCCATTAACTCACTAATAATGGGCTCTTTCCATTCTCCAGTACCCGCCTTTCTCTCATTTTCTCTATTTTCTTGTATCAAGGGCTCCCCTTTGCTTTCCACCCTCACACCCTCACCTTCACCTACTAAGGCGGGACTCCACTCACTCACTTTTGCCAAGCTGGAAGAAATAGCTTGCATAGATTCACTATTTTCCTCTCCTTTTGCCTGAGAGCAACTCAGCCTCTCACTCTTTTCACTCCCTTCCCTCGGTCCTAGGAGTGATTGTAAAACTACTAATTCATCTGCACTTGTAACAATAATTGATATTTCAAATAGTGCAGAGATGGTCAACGGATGAGTAACATCCATCGAGGTAGTAGTTGAGATTTTCAACGGATGACTGTTGTTAAGCACATCCGTCGAGAAATAATCACTAGTCAACGGATGAACAATATCCGTTGAAATAGTAGAAATGACAGAGTTTGGAGTAGAAACTACTGTAGAATCTGTGATGATTGATTTTAGATTTGGCATAGATTTCTCAGTAGATTCAGAAAGAAATGGCAAATGAGCCAACAAATCGTCTAGAAGATGATTCTCACTTGCTTGAGATTTTGGCTTCTCCATGAGAGTTAAAGATCAAGAATTAGGAATTGATGTGTGAATCATATCCACATCCAAAGAATTTTTGGGTGAGTTTTGTGTGTGAGGTGCTTCTATGATTAAAGATTTTGGCTGAGACTCCACATTTACAGGAGCCACATCAATCTGACTTTGAGAAGGTGCTGTAACTGAGTCTTTGACTACAGCTTGCACAGTGTGTGCACCTTGTGTATCCCTAAGTGTTTTAGATTTCTTCTTTCTAGTATAAGTTTGGGGTGAGACTGTGTCCCTAACCCTTTTGGCCTGTGCTCTTGGTTGAGAGATTTTTTCAATAGTGACATCCTTTTGGGAGGATGAAACTAGTAATGAGCTTAAATCCTTATTAAGCACTACAGTTTGTTGGGAAACTACAGTGTGGCTAGGTTGGGTTACACACACCTCTCTATCCTTACCCTTAGGGTTTCTTTTATGTTCACCATGTCCCTCACCAGGATCACTTCCCTTTACACTCTCCTCTTCGGTTTTGGTAGTTTTTGAAGCTAGTCCCTTTTTAGAGGAACTAGAGTGGGTTCTTTGAGACTTGGATTTGGAAATTCTTTATTTTATGGCTTGAGTAGGTACCTATTTTGTCATTGTCATAGATGTCATAGCCATAGTTGTCTGCAAATAATTTGATGGTAGAGAAGTAATAGGGATATGAGTGTTTACCTCACTTACCTGAGGCTGCTCCATGATTTGCATGTAGATGAGGGGAACCTCCTTATGGTGGTTGGCCCTGTTAAGATCAGCAATAACCCTTCTTTCTTGGACTCAACAATCTAGCTTGTTTGTTGGGATCTCAATTGAGAGATTCTCAGAAACTAAATTAGCTATCATCATAAGGAATCTAGCATAATAGATGTTCTTAGACCTCTTCTTTATATCTCCTAATTTACTCCCTAATTCATACATAACAGTTGTGCTAAAATTAAAATACTTATCACTAAGAAGCATATAAAGTAAGTTGACAAGTGAGTAAGTAACAACATCAAAATTACTGACTTTCTAGAAAACACCTTAATAAAAGAATCACACAAAAAGCTCCATTCTTTCCTAAGGCTTAATCTCCCAACCTCGCCTAACTTAGTGGCAGTAAGAACATATCCCATAGAAAGAAGCATGTTACTCACATCAGTGTCTGTGTGTGGGGCAAGTGTGTTATTCTCAGGTAGTTTAGAGCATTTTTCAATTGTATCACAGTTAATGCAATGTTCATTACCTTTGAGAGAGAAGGCAATAGTTTTGTCCTTTGAGTTGAACATGGTTGTAGTCCAAATTTCCTTGAAAACTTCACAGTAAATGGTTGCAGACTCAAGAATGGCATAACTCAGTTTGCAGTTCAGAATGAAGTCCATCATTTTGTGATAGTCTTCAGATGCCAGAATTTGCTTGTTTACCAAAGCCACGAAGTTGTTCTTTTCATAAACATATCCAGATGAGGACATAATTTTAACTACTGGTGCCATTGCTGTGATTGAAATTAGTTGCAGAAAAGGGGTTTTTTGCTTTGGGAGAAGAAGAGAGTTAGAGAAATTGCTCGAGAAAGATAAGAGTAAAAATGAAAATGAAATAGGCTTTTATACTTTCTCAGAAATAAACTGTCAAAAATTAAAAAGTAAAATAAAGTAACCAATCAAACTAGCCCAAAATAGCCGTTTAAAATAAAGAAAACTGTCAAAATTTTAATAATTATCCATCGAAGTATACATACAGGCTGTAAGTAAATTCAACGGATAATGCCTAGAATTAACGACTAGGATTGAGAGCAATTCGACGGATAAGAATTAAAAGTACCCAGAGTAATAATTGATACTTCGATGGATGATAAGATTCAACGGATATTCATTTTTAATGGATAATGAACATCCGTCGAGATATAAATTCTGACTTAGCCAAAATTTTATCTTTGACAGGAAATATCAAATTTTACTCTGCCTGTATTTCAATTTTCTTAGACATCAAAATAAATTAAGAGTAATTAAGCATACCTAACTCACTTACCAACCTAGTAAAGGTGGATTCATCAAGTAGCTTGGTAAAGATGTCTGCAAGTTATTTTCACTAGGAACAAAATGAAGTTCCACAGTACCATTCATGTCATGCTCTCTAATAAAATGGTACTTGATGTCAATGTGCTTGGTCCTTGAATGATGTACTGGATTTTCAGTGATTGCAATGGCACTTGTGTTATCACAGAAAATAGGAATCTTATTCACCTGTAGACCATAGTCCAACAGTTGATTTTTTATCCACAGAATCTGTGCACAACAACTACCAGCAGCAATATATTCAGCCTCAGCTGTAGAAGTAGACACTGAATTTTGCTTTTTACTGAACCAGAATACTAACTTGTTTCCTAGAAATTGACAAGTTCATATTGTACTTTTTCTATCAATTTTACAACATGCATAATCTGTATCTGAATAACCAGTTAGATCAAAACCATAATATCTAGGATACCAAATGCCAAGTTTTGGTGTTCTTTTGAGATATCTGAACATTCTCTTAATAGCTATTAAATGAGATTCTATAGGATCAGCCTGAAATCTAGCACAAAGATAAGTAGAAAACATTATATCTGGCTTACTAGCTTTCAAATATAAAAGTGAGCCAACCATGCCTCTATAGCTTGAAATATCCACAGAGTTTTCAGTAGTGTTCACTTCAAGTTTAGTTGCAGTGGCCATGGGAGTTTTTGCATATGTGCAATCCATTAAGTCAAACTTCTTTAAGAGATCATAAATATATTTGGTTTGACTAATAAATATTCCATCACTAACTTGCTTAACTTGTAAACCAAGAAAGTAATTTAGTTCTCCCACCATGCTCATTTCATATTTACTTTGCATCAATTTGGTAAACATTTTGTAAAGTTTTTCATCTGTAGAGCCAAATATAATATCATCTATATAAATTTGAATAGGTATACTAGAGCCATTAACATTTCTTAAAGAATACATTTTTTGTCAACAGTACCTCTTGTGAAATGATTTTCTAAGAGAAACTTTGACAATGTGTCATACCAGGCTCTAGGTGCTTGCTTCAGTTCATAAAGTGCTTTCAAAAGATAGTAGACATATTCTGAAAAATTGGATCTTCAAAACCAGGAGGTTGACTGACATAGACTTCCTCCTCCAAATCTCCATTCAGAAAGACACTTTTGACATCCATTTGATAGACCTTGAAATTGGCATGGGCTGCATATGCTAAGAAGATTCTGATAGCTTCAAGTCTTGCAATAGAAGCAAAAGTTTCATCAAAATCTATTCCTTCCTGTTGACAGTAGCCCTTAGCAACCAATCTAGCTTTGTTTCTGACTACTATGCCATTTTCATCCATCTTGATTCTGAATACCCACTTGGTGTCAATAGGATTCTTTCCTTTAGGCTTGGGTACCAGCTTCCAAACTTTAATCCTTTCAAAATGGTTTAGCTCCTCCTACATAGCTAAAACCCAATCAGGATCCAACAGAGCTTCCTCTACCTTTTTAGGTTCTTCCTGTGATAGAAAGCTGCTATATAGACATTCTTCTTAAGTTGATTTCCTTATTTGCACTCTTGAAGATGCATCACCTATAATTAGCTTAAATGGGTGATATCTAGTCCATTTTCACTATTGTGATAGAGTAGCTCTAGATGAAGAGGCCTCATTGTTGTCTTGATGTGTGGCAAAGTCTTGATTAGAAGAAACTCCCCCTGAGTTTGTGGATCTTTGACTTGAACTGGGGTTATTTCTAATTATGAACTGACTTGGCTTTCAACTCCTATTGATGGATCAACGAATGTTGTATTATGTGCTTCATTAGTTGTAAATTTTTCTGCATTGTCCTTAGACATTAATTCTTGATCACTTTCATCATCACTGTCATCAAAAATTACCTCAGCATTATCAAATTTGAGGCTTTTATGGAAATCTCCATCTTGTAGTTTTTTAATATTTTTATCATCAAACACAACATGTACAGATTCCATAACAATGTTGGTTCTGAGATTGTAGACTCTGTATGCCTTTCCAACTGCATATCCAACAAAAATGCCTTCTTTTGTTTTGGCATCAAACTTTCCATTCTGATCAGTTTGATTCCTTAAGATATAACATTTACAGCCAAAGACATGAAGAAAGTTTAATGTTGGCTTCCTATTCTTGAACAATTGGAAGGGTGTCATGCATTTTGCTTGATTAAGCGAAGAAATATTCTGAGTGTAGCATGCAGTATTTACAGCTTCTGCCCAAAAATATGTTGGTAACTTTGATTTTTCAAGCATTGTTCTTGTAGCTTCAATAAGAGATCTGTTCTTCCTTTCCACCACTCCACTTTATTGTGGAGTTCTTACCGGATAAAAATTCATGCATGATCCCATTCTCTTCACAAAATAATCACATCACAAAAATCTTGAACTCAGTTCCATTGTCACTCCTGATTATTCTTACTTTGAAATCAGGATGATTGTTGACTTACCTTATGTGATTGATGATGATTTCACTAGCTTCATCTTTGGATTTGAGGAAATAAGTCCAAGAGAACTTTGATAAATCATCCACAATTACTAGGCATTATCTTTTCTTTGAGATGTACAACACATTGACTGGTCCAAATAGATCCATGTGAAGTAGTTGCAAAGGTTCCTCAATTGTTGAATCAAGCTACTTTTTGAATGATGCCCTGATCTGCTTTCCGTTCTGACAGGCATCACACAATCCATCCTTTGAGAATTCTACTTGAGGAATACCTCTTACCAAATCTTTCCTGACTAGCTCATTCATAGTCTTGAAGTTAAGGTGGGACAACTTCTTATGATATAGCCAACTTTCATCTTGACTTGTCTTGCTGAATAGACAACATATTCTGCATTTGATGAGTTGAAGCTAGCTAGATACACATTTCCTTTTCTCACTCCAGTGAGAACCACTTTGTTGTTTTTCTTGTTGGTCACAACACAGGCTTCAGAATTAAATGTTACTGAGTTGCCCTTGTCACAAAGCTCACTGACACTCAAAAGATTGTGCTTGAGTCCATCCACTAGGGAAACTTCCTCAATTGTTAGATATATTTGATAATGTCATGTCTAATATGATTTATATAACACCCTCCAAATCCGGGGTATAGATTTGGGGCGTTATTAACAACAATTACCAACTAAACCTGCACAAGCGGAATATAAATATAATAATTACCCCGAACTATCACTACTCAGGATCTTTTAAGGTCTGAGTTGAAAACAAGAACCACATACTACACTTTATTACAAACCCAACTAAATAAAACCTGTCTCAAGAACTCTCTTTGTTACAAAACTTTATTCTATCTACAATCTCACTACACAACTTTTATTCAAACTACACAAGACTTTTATTCAACCCAACATTACTACTTATTCTGCTACACCTGATCTGGCAATTCAAAGCTCTCTTCGGGAATAGGAAGGAACAATCTTGGTATAAGAGGGTCCCGCTGCTTGACTCGCTTCTTGACTATGCGGGTCCGGATGGGTTTCATTCTCTACCTTAACTGTAAAACAATAGGAATAACAATAAAAAGGGATGAGCCAAAATTGCTCAACAAGCCTGCAATAATATATATAGTATAAAGAAAGAGAAATGAGTGAACCAATAAGCTGCTGGTTGGAACAACCATCTGAATCTGTATAGGATAGTAATTTGCCAATGCTGGCGAGTACCAAATGAACAAGATTGGAAACAAGAACCAACATATGCACTATAACCTGCTGATCAGTCATAATATAGTGCGGATCTATACCCAACTGCATAGACCCAACCAACATAAGGAGTACTCAGGCAACTATGGCCTATTAAATAATGGTCTGGGTAAAACCCAGCCCGTATAGTAACCATCCAGTCCAAGGCTTAGCATCCGGAATAATCAGAATGCTATTGATATATCCCAACACCAGGATATACCAGAGTATATGTAACAAGGGTAAAGGAATTGAAATATGAACAGGGAATTCAATAAATTGGGTGAATCAAGAATTGAAATGAAATTGGAAACAAGCAATAATAATTGGATAACAGTGTATATCAACAATGATTATCAAAGAGAATTGATACGATAGAAAAGAAATATAAATCACTATTCTGAATTTAGAATGGGGAAAAAAAACTTGCCTTGCGCGTACTTAACCTGGTTTAACTCACCGCCTTCTGACCCTAGCTTGCTCGGCCTTGCTAA
The DNA here is from genome assembly GCF_009905375.1 of Apium graveolens. Taxonomy (NCBI): domain Eukaryota; kingdom Viridiplantae; phylum Streptophyta; class Magnoliopsida; order Apiales; family Apiaceae; genus Apium; species Apium graveolens. Next base: position 26,986,158 of record NC_133647.1, read on the forward strand.
CACTGAACAAATCATGGAAAGATAGGCGTTTAGATAACTTACTATATACATGTTACTTGAATTGATAACACGCAACCTTATCGGTCTACCCATGCATTTCTATCTGACTCGCATATATACACATACATTTATATAGCACATCTATTCACATAATCACGTAAAGCACGTAGCACAATGAAGCACATAATCAATTTCTAGACTTATAATTATTTTTAGAATCAATTCTGGACTCATATCTGCATTACTAGTCTTATATGATTTTATTATAATTTTTCAGGATTTATTCGGCTCAATTATACCCCTACTAGGACCTACGAACTATCAATTATCACCAAACCACTCTCTTTTCGGAAGAAATTATAACTTACAACTATTTTTATTGGATTCGTCTTATTTTTCTGAGTCTAGGGGTCATCGTTTCGCTCAAATCGGACTAACGGTTGAATTATTATGAATTAAACAAGATTTAATTAATTAATAAATAATTATAAATAATTAATTATAATTAAACAATCCTTAATTATATATTTAAATAATTAATTAATAATTATTATATTTTAAAATAATTAATCCCTAATTATTAGGAATTATTATTATTTATTACAAATTATTATTACTTATTCGATCAGATCGATTATTTATAAATAATCAATCGATTTTAATTAACCGATACGCTATTTATCGAATAACTACGAATTACTCGAATTATAAACTGTAACACCCCCAGATCCGGGGTCGGGGATCCGGGTCGTCACGGTCTTTCTTTCCACAATATCACTTCACTTAATTAATAATAAATAACCTTATGCTGTGACCCCACACTAACACACACCACAACCCGTTATAGTCTCAGAGATGAAATTTAAATAAGTACAAGTCTTTGAATCCACAATTTAAAAGTTATTACAACCCAAAATGATTACTTGATAAATTTACAGTTAATTGCCATTATCTGCCACAAGTTATAATTATACATAATTGATTCTCAAAAGTAGATGGTCTGATCTACAATAGATCTACCTCTGCAGCTATAGCAGCTACAACATCAACGGGAAGACGCGGGACGCTTCCCACGCGCTTGCGCTGGGTCTGCTGGGGTCTGGCCATCTTTCCTAACTGTTGTTGTGTGATGAAGAAATAAAGCAAGGGTGAGCAGCAAGCCCACCAAAATAATATGTATAATGATTTACAATATATGAGCCTACTCATAATACTCATGAAAGTCTTGGTCAAAAGAAATGAACCAAGTTCGATATCTTAATGCGATGAAGTCGCAAAATATTCAGTATATATACATATATACTTTTCAAAATATTGGAAGTCCTCTTCCATGCATAATATACACAAAGTCCCAGTGTATAACTGTATATAAAAAAAATATCGTTGCAAGGTGATCTCATATATCTAACCTTGTCTCAACGTTTTTCTGAAAATCTTTGTCATTCATAAGACAATTATTAATTAGATATAAGTTTAAAAGATGAGGTTACCAAATACCCCAATATACTTATATCTTTCCCAATACTACTTGAACTACCACCGTTCAAGTTATAATCAGTTTCAAAAGTTCATCACATAGATGAGACTACAAGACAAGATTTGAATAGATTCAATCTTTGAAATATTATTGAATGAAATAAAGTTACGAGATACTTTATTTAGTCCCGATATATATATATATCCACATATATATATATCCCGAAAACATTTCCTGGAACCTCTGTTATGTGAAGTATGAACAGAGTTCGAAACATCCAATGAATTTTGGAAAGGAAAAGAATTTTGGCATAAACCCGATATCTTGCTGATCAGGCAAAGATACCAATAAGTAACCTTTTCTACTAGTAGATGGACGAATTCCCCACTGGTCATCACCCTGGTCATAATTAAGACCTATGCTGGACTGCCACTCAGCCACTTATGCATTTGATGGACTCCCACTGAGCCACTTACACAATAATAGACCGTACCCCGGCCTGTCGCTTATGCCGACTCAATGAGAGGGGCTTACTTCCCGAACGTTGGGCAAGTAATCAATTCATTTACCAAATCTGCAACCTTGTTGCGAATATAAAATACACCACAGAGCCGGATTCCCCAGGTTTTGAGCGAGTATTTAAATCCCCTTAAAAGGAAGATCTTAAATATAAAAATGAGTTTTGGGATCCGCTCTGACTTTTAAAAATCATTTTGAAGACTCGAAAACACTTTAAAGAGTGTTTGGAGTAAGGCTGATTTAATGAAGTAAATCAGTCCCCAGAATATTTTAGAAAATGACTGAATATTATTATTTTAATTAATATTCCCATAAAGAATAATCTTTATAAAAATAATTGAAGTAGAAGTTTTAAAACTTATACTTAAAACGAATATTAAATAACCGAAGATATACTTATATAAAAGTATTATCTTTATTTGAATAACCGAAAATAAGTTTGATTATTTACACCTTATTCTTTAATAAAATAAAGAATATATTACAGCACATAATCGGAGTCATAGATCCTCAAATGAATATTCAAATAATATTCATAAATAATATAAACTGAGTCATAAGCCCTCGAATGAATATTCAAATAATATTCAAATAATAAAATAAACTGAGTCATAAGCCCTCGAATGAATATTCAAATAATATTCAAATAATAAAATAAACTGAGTCATAAGCCCTCGAATGAATATTCAAATAATATTCAAATAATAAAATAAACTGAGTCATAAGCCCTCGAATGAATATTCATAATAATATTCATTAAATAAAATAAAGTTATCGAATAAACCTTATTCGATTAATAGTTTTAAAAACTATATCAATATATATATATATATAAATATATATTATACTCGGGAGCCTCGCCTCCCGGTTTTAGAAAAAGTTCACCGTTTGATCCCCTATACTAAGGGTATACGCAAATCCCGCTTATCTCTAGCATAGGTATTATGCAACGAATAAGCATTTGAACCAACAGATATATAAATCAAGAATATGAAACATGCATGCATATATACCATATCACATGCTACAATATATCGCAAGAATTTGCTAATAACCAATATGCATTTATCGCAAGATCATGCATATACACATATACATCACAACAACAGTTATACGGGTAGAAAACTTGCCTGAGCGACTGGGGGTTACGAATGGCTCGGGACGAGTCTGGTAACCTATAAACAACAAGTAAGTTGGAATTAAACCAAAGTCACTTGTGAATCTATACTTTAACTAACTTAGACTCTAACGCTTGTTTTGCGCTCACTGATTCGCTTAAGTCACTCGGGTACCCTCGGCTCCACCATTTTTAATAATTTAACCTTTACGAGTTTTAAAGCGATTCCTTCGCGAGTGACTTACCAACTGCCTAAAACACTTACCATAAATGTTTCATGCATTAATTAACCCTTTTTGGTCTTTAACCTACATTTCAAAGTAAGGCGAGGGAAAAAGTTTCGTTCGCGAAACGCCGTTACTTGAAACGGTCGTTTCTCCTAAACCGTAAATCGGAATCGAACGAACTACATATCAAAACGAAGCTCGTAACATGAGCTATCTAAACATGGCAGTGGTCACAATCTAGCAGGGGGTTCTCGGGTCCTAATGTTATGCACAAAACAGTCTAAAGAAAATCGGACGTTACGACGGCTATGTTTACGCGATTACCAATATTTATACCACTCCAATTCTTTACCAATTCACTACAAACCACCCAACCATCATCAATACCTCAAACACAACTTATATCAAGGCAAAGTCAGTCCATAATCTCAAGGTTTTCCAACTTATTCAACCACAAACATGATCTACTAACCATAACTTAAGATTCATTAACCATTAACCAAGATTCATATCCAAAATCACCACAAATCCAACCAAACCATCTATCATACATGGATCTTGCTATACATACATGGATATTTCTATATATACATTAATCCATCCATAAACTCATCAAAACTCAAAGTTCAAACTATAAGTTAAAGGTGAAAGTTGTTTATACCTCCTTGAAGCTTCCTAACACAACCCAAGAGCTTTGAATGCCTAAAAGAACCTTGATCCTTGCTTGTATAACCTTAATCTTTCATAAAAATTCAAGAAAACTAAAGTTATTTCTTGAAGGTTACTATTCACCATCTTCTTCCTTGATTTATAGAAAAAGATTGGCTTGGAATTAGAAGCTTAAACTTATAGGAAGTATGTAACTATCCATGGGGAAGCTTAGATAATTACCTTGCTAAATAGTAAGTGGTGGAGCTTGGATCTTCAAATTTTAAGAAATGGGCCGAGAGCTAGCTTGGGAAGAAGATATTTTTGTGTTTTGTTTGATGAAAATGAAATGATTTGCTTGGTTGGTTGATTTTTGTGTTGTTTTTGGTTAATGACTTAATTAACCTTGATTTTGTGTGGTTATAATTCAACCACACTTCCTTCCCTTCTATGTCATGCTTGTGTCACCTTGCACATGTCATTATGCTCCCACTTGTCCACACCTTGTGGTTTGATGATGTCACAATCCCTGGCTTCTTGTACAAGCTTGTCTCTTGGTCACTTATTTGTTTTACGGTTCGCTTATCTTTCGTTCTCGTTTATCGTTTGAGGGATCATACCCGGGATCTTATTACTTAGGTTCCCTTAACCTTTCTCAATATATTATATTCCTTTTATGATCCTCTCCTATAATCCTTTAATTTCAATCCTTTTTATCCTGTTACCTTATACTCAATTCTCTCCGTATCTTGTGGATTTCCGGGAAAAATCAAAGTGTTCGGAATTGGATTCTGACGATCTTTACATACACTTATATACCACATAGAGTACTAATAATATCCCATAAGATCAATAACAGAACCCCTACATAGCGTGGCATGAAAAGTTTTCTCGTTCAGCAAAAACACTATTCATAAGGGTTTCAAAATTTCTCAAAAATTGGGGTTATTACAGTCTCCCCTCCTTAAAAGGATTCCGTCCCGGAATCAGATAGAAAACAAATGGGGATACTTTCTTAGCATTACACTTTCTAACTCTCGAGTCAATTTTCCACATTGTGGTTCTACCACCAAACTCTGCCTAGTTTGATAATCCTTCTCCTAAGCACTTGTTCCTTTTCACTCTATAACCCTTCCTGGTTGCTCCATATAGGTTACGTCGGGTTGCATATCTATGCGCTCATATGCCCCTATTTGACTGGCATCCGAATTACACTTCCTTAACATTGATACGTGGAACACGTTATGAACTTGCTACATATTCGGGGTTAGGGCTAGCTTATATGCTAACTTCCCAAACGTCTTAATATATCCAAGGGTCCAACAAATTGTAGACTTAGCTTTCCTTTCTTTCCGAACCTCATCAATCCTTTCCAAGGGATACCTATAACATTACTAGGTCCCCTATTTCATACTCTTTATCCTTTCGTGTCAAATCAACATACTTATCATGTCCATCTTGGGCTACTACCAGCCGTCCTCTGATTAGATCTATCATATCCTTGGTCCTTTGGACTACTGCGGGTCCGAGCATCTTGCGCTCTACAACTTCATCCTAACATAAGGGAGATCGACATTATCTTCCCTCAAGGATCTCATAAGGCGACATCTCGATAATGACATATGATCTATTGTCGTAAGATAACTCAATCCGAATTAAGTGATCATTCCAAATTCTTTCAAGTCTATTGCACAGACTCTCATTATAGCTTTTATCATTAGAGCTTCTGCTTCTCAATACCCATTCTTTTCCAGTTCGTAATCGCTACTACCTTCCGTTCCTAATATTATACTGGTTATACTTTTGCTCGTTAGCGTTCTATAACCTTTTAATAACCACGTCAACCTTAGTATCACGAATGTGTTCCCATTCCGCATACTACCACCACTTTATTACTCCTTTTTCAGTTGTTTCTATTTTCCAAAATTTGATCAATCAAATAGAAGTAAAGGAATTTGTTGAGAGATCACTATGATCATGAACACTTGTTATATTGCATAGTTAGTACAGAAGGTGGCCAGCCTTTAGTACTTGACAAGCAATTAAACAATAGCTGGTATCCTACTCGGCTTCTATCACACAGATAGATAGTCATTCGGCAATACCTCCCCTTTTGGAAGGGTTGTCCTTCTCAGATTACATGAAATGAAAAGAAGAGAAAAGAACGAATTGAAGAGAATTGTATATTCATAAAAATTTTATTGCCATAAAATATCTGGCTTGGAACCTACCTCTGAATTATAGAGGTTTGTCATAGGAGAACAAAACATAAACGTATTTATATCAGTATCAAGTATTATAGCATCGTATTTCCCATGCCTAAATATTTCTATTCCGTCCATCATTCTATGGAACCATGCTCTTCCTCGAGTTTAAACACAATCACCTTTGAAACTCCCTCGACATCGAAAATCGAATCTGGGATCTCATTCTATACATCATCGCTACTAGAATTCTATGCTTGCACCGCAACCTTCCTCGTATAATAATACGACTCTCTATTGATAAGAAAGAATAATAATTCACTAGGTAGATACTCTACTTAATTAGTCTATCAATGATAACTTATACACTACCACGACCCGATTAGGGGTACTCAATCTCGACACCTATTCCAATACAACTCTCACGGTTGTAATCAGCTCGATACTCGCAGAATCATTGCTGCCTTACTATGGTCCACCACTGACCTACTGTAGTCATTCATTTTCCATGAAGTCTTAATATCTAACCATACGGAGTCCATACATGTCGTATCAAATACTTCTAAGGAGTTAACATAATCACCAATCATAATTCATGAAGAACACTCCAAACTCTGGCGTACTTTCATGACATGAAGCAGATAAAATTTGCAGAAGAGTTTCGCTCAAAGCAACGATAGCAGGTTAATACCATTCTTAATCATATGCCTTCAATAGAAGACTTAACTCAAAGGTTTGTTTAGTCCTTTTTGAACTATGGTCCTGGCTTATCTCAAGATAGTATCTTCTGAGATAGATAGCCCGCTCATGGCGATTACACGAATTAAACCTTTACTAACTACTATTACGGTTGGGTATTGCACAGTCATCAGAAGGAATGTCAATCTTCCAAACCATAATACAACCTTCACAGTTTTAACCATCATCACTGTATTCCTTTGGCACAAGTGCCTATAATTATCCTCTTACCTTTAAAGTGTCGGCCACCTCTTTGGCCTTTCCTGATAGTACAATTTCCTTACAGTCAATGTCATTTTAACCACCTCCAAATAATTTTCTACCTCATTTCAATCACAGCTTATGTGAAGATGTATTCCTTAAAATCTGATGAGTAAAAAAAAATATCACCATTTTTCCATAAGTTATTGCCTCAATCTTTAGAGGTTAATCACTGTCACGACTGACTCTCAATCATACTTAGAACATCTTTTATCCTAGGCCCTAATTGCCCTGACAATTTCAACCTTTACTGGTTCGATCCATACTTTCTCGTGGTTTAACACGTGCCCCACTTGGCAACATCATAATTACGTCATATTTCCTTTATCATCATTTCTATTCTTGAGAATTTTGGATATTACCTTTCTCCTTGTAAAACCTCTAAGGTTATTCTTAAATTCTTCATTCGGTACTCCCTAGGTACAGGGTATATCAAAATACCATTTACTAATACTAGAACCATAGTCTATATACTTCTGAAAAAAAATTTCTCCATTGATCCTTAAAGGTTGTTAATACCTTAATCCTTCCCAATTCATACTGTCAAACTCATACTATCCCTACTAAGGGTGAAATGCCAACCTTTATGCATTCCCCTTAGGATTCATTTTAAGTTACCGATGTTCTATCCTTAATTCCACCTTTAAAAGGTACCTGCATCCTTCCATGGATAAATCAAGTCATATATCCTTGATAGATTATCTTATTCAACATTCCCCATCTCGATAGTCTATACCTCACTTCATAATAGCATCCTTATTCAAATTGAGGTCAATCCATATGGCCTCCAAAAGATAACAATGGTCATCCGCTTGTCTTGCCTAATTTGGTAACGATAACAAGGATGTTCTGGAAGATATTGGTCGTGTTCAACGTGAACTTCTTCTTAATAATTCCTTATTTACTTTTGTTGTTTATCTCAACAGTCATCTCAATGTTGGGATATCGTTCATACCTGGCGTCTCCCTTCCTGGGTATCAAGCCACCGGTCTTACACTTCACATTCTTGAAGGTTACTTCCTTCATCCAATTTTCCTAATTTCTTACTTCCTTGTCTCCTCAGTCTATCCGCGTCTCATATTTAACCTTCGAACTATCTCAAGTTTTCCTCAAATCCTCCCAACTTAAAGGGGATAAAATATACAAAACTCTTATGCCTTCAACCATCAATTTAACTCATGGTGAATCACCCTTATCCTGACGATCACATACTTTTCTATTTCTATTACTACGAGTTCTTAGGGTTTCCTCATACCCAACTCCCTTATCGTTCCTCAAACTCTATTGCTGTTATATTCTTTTCCACTTCAATTTCCTTTTATTTTCCTTTCTCTTATCATTATTTCATGAACCAACACAACATAAGCATTGATTTCAAACATCCCGTCATTCTGGATTCGTGTCCTCAGAATGAATCTTGATAACTTTTATAACTTAGATTCATAATTCATCATACTCATCCACTTTTGTTCTAGCTCCAAAGTTTTTACACTATCTCCATAACCTTGGGAATTACTTTCCCGAAAACAATTGACTGAACTTAAATCAGTTTATTCTATCCTCTGGCTCCGTGCCTTTCTTGGTCTTTCACCAGCAGGTGGCCTCTCTCTTAGGAGGGTAAGTGATAAAAATAGTCTTTTGTGATTCGTCAATCATTTAGAATCTCAACTGATTCCTCTATTTCCTTTAGCCAGGTTATTGCCTCGACTGGGTCAACCTGTTCCTTGGAACTCTGAGAGCTTAACGACTTAAAGGTCATGAAGAATTTCCTACCGCATTGTTTCCTCAAGGTGGTGGTTGGGGATAATAGTCTAAGTTCTTTTAAGACAGGTCCATGAATTTCCGTATAGGAGTACCGTCTTGGGTCTCCTTATCTCGCTCGACTTTTGTTTCCTCAGTCTAAATGTTTCTTCCTACTCCCCATACTTGGAGTCATCTTTTAATTTAAAATCTTCATTTTCCACTTTATTATTTTCCGGGTTCTTTATATCTTAATTGCGACCTCCCTGATTATCACGTTCAGGGTTTGCTCTAAATCTTATTCCTCAAACTAGCTTTCATCTAAGATTTCATCTTTAGGCTCTTGAACATTTGGAACCCAATTTCTATAGGAATGCCTCATTATTCCTTTATCATCTTTCTCGGTATTAATCTCATATCTATTTGTTGGCTCTCTGCCTTCATTCATCACTTTTACTGGCACAATATTTTCTTTTCCAATAATTCGGGCTGTATTGCAATCTCAAACAGCTTTTCGGTACCGGCTCCGGTTACCTTCACTTCTATTTCCATTTTCTCAAAATCTCTTATAAACTCCCCAAAAGACATTATCATCTTGAGTCTCTCCTTTTTACTAAGGGCATCAGCCACCACATTGGCTTTCCCCCGAATGATAAAGAATCTCATAATCGTAATCCTTGATTAGCTCTAACCGCCTCCTCTGGCGTATGTTGAGCTCTTTCTACGCAAAAATGTACTAGAGCTCCTATGGTTTGTGTAAATCTTGCACTTCTCTCCATACAAGTAGTGCCTCCAATCTTTAGGGAAAAACTATTGCCACGAGCCCAAGCTCATGGGTGGGGATATCGAATTTTATACTTCCTTAATTGTCTTGACGCAGACGCGATTATCTTGCTGTGCTATATAAGAAGCACCCTAATTCCTTATGCGAAGCGTCACTTACAAATCACAAAATCTCATTTTTCATCCGGCAACGCCAACATATGGGCCGCCACCAACCTTTGCTTCAGTTGTTAAAATCTTTTCTCGTATTTCTCTGTCCATTCGAACTTCTCAGTCTTACGAGTAAGCCGCGTTAAAGGGGCTACTATCTTTACAACTTGAACGAACCTCCGGTAGTGACCGGCCAATCCTACCTCTGGTAGTTTCCCTAACCATGGTCATCAATTCCTCAGTGGTCCTTTATTCATTCTTGTCAGGATCCTCCATGGGATCCTCCTCAATAACTATCCCTTCTAGGACAACATCATCAACCGCTACATCCTCACTATCAACATCATCCGGTCCTGCATTAGGACACTCTATCGGATCCGCAATCCGATCTCCAATTAGTAATAAAATATCATCGCGATGTTGCTCCTCAACCTCAGGGTTCGGAGTCCCGCTACCATATACGATAACGAACTACGCTCCTATCACGATATTTATAAGGGTTCCCATAAGGGTTTTAACTGTCAGTGCTACGTTAGGTAGCCCGACTATGAACTTGGCAAGAGTTCTTATTATCTTAGTTAACTTATTATCTTAACGTCCCATCATCTCTGAGGTTTATAACGCTTAGCTCTGATACCATTTCTGTAACACCCCCAGATCCGGGGTCGGGGATCCGGGTCGTCACGGTCTTTCTTTCCACAATATCACTTCACTTAATTAATAATAAATAACCTTATGCTGTGACCCCACACTAACACACACCACAACCCGTTATAGTCTCAGAGATGAAATTTAAATAAGTACAAGTCTTTGAATCCACAATTTAAAAGTTATTACAACCCAAAATGATTACTTGATAAATTTACAGTTAATTGCCATTATCTGCCACAAGTTATAATTATACATAATTGATTCTCAAAAGTAGATGGTCTGATCTACAATAGATCTACCTCTGCAGCTATAGCAGCTACAACATCAACGGGAAGACGCGGGACGCTTCCCACGCGCTTGCGCTGGGTCTGCTGGGGTCTGGCCATCTTTCCTAACTGTTGTTGTGTGATGAAGAAATAAAGCAAGGGTGAGCAGCAAGCCCACCAAAATAATATGTATAATGATTTACAATATATGAGCCTACTCATAATACTCATGAAAGTCTTGGTCAAAAGAAATGAACCAAGTTCGATATCTTAATGCGATGAAGTCGCAAAATATTCAGTATATATACATATATACTTTTCAAAATATTGGAAGTCCTCTTCCATGCATAATATACACAAAGTCCCAGTGTATAACTGTATATAAAAAAAATATCGTTGCAAGGTGATCTCATATATCTAACCTTGTCTCAACGTTTTTCTGAAAATCTTTGTCATTCATAAGACAATTATTAATTAGATATAAGTTTAAAAGATGAGGTTACCAAATACCCCAATATACTTATATCTTTCCCAATACTACTTGAACTACCACCGTTCAAGTTATAATCAGTTTCAAAAGTTCATCACATAGATGAGACTACAAGACAAGATTTGAATAGATTCAATCTTTGAAATATTATTGAATGAAATAAAGTTACGAGATACTTTATTTAGTCCCGATATATATATATATCCACATATATATATATCCCGAAAACATTTCCTGGAACCTCTGTTATGTGAAGTATGAACAGAGTTCGAAACATCCAATGAATTTTGGAAAGGAAAAGAATTTTGGCATAAACCCGATATCTTGCTGATCAGGCAAAGATACCAATAAGTAACCTTTTCTACTAGTAGATGGACGAATTCCCCACTGGTCATCACCCTGGTCATAATTAAGACCTATGCTGGACTGCCACTCAGCCACTTATGCATTTGATGGACTCCCACTGAGCCACTTACACAATAATAGACCGTACCCCGGCCTGTCGCTTATGCCGACTCAATGAGAGGGGCTTACTTCCCGAACGTTGGGCAAGTAATCAATTCATTTACCAAATCTGCAACCTTGTTGCGAATATAAAATACACCACAGAGCCGGATTCCCCAGGTTTTGAGCGAGTATTTAAATCCCCTTAAAAGGAAGATCTTAAATATAAAAATGAGTTTTGGGATCCGCTCTGACTTTTAAAAATCATTTTGAAGACTCGAAAACACTTTAAAGAGTGTTTGGAGTAAGGCTGATTTAATGAAGTAAATCAGTCCCCAGAATATTTTAGAAAATGACTGAATATTATTATTTTAATTAATATTCCCATAAAGAATAATCTTTATAAAAATAATTGAAGTAGAAGTTTTAAAACTTATACTTAAAACGAATATTAAATAACCGAAGATATACTTATATAAAAGTATTATCTTTATTTGAATAACCGAAAATAAGTTTGATTATTTACACCTTATTCTTTAATAAAATAAAGAATATATTACAGCACATAATCGGAGTCATAGATCCTCAAATGAATATTCAAATAATATTCATAAATAATATAAACTGAGTCATAAGCCCTCGAATGAATATTCAAATAATATTCAAATAATAAAATAAACTGAGTCATAAGCCCTCGAATGAATATTCAAATAATATTCAAATAATAAAATAAACTGAGTCATAAGCCCTCGAATGAATATTCAAATAATATTCAAATAATAAAATAAACTGAGTCATAAGCCCTCGAATGAATATTCATAATAATATTCATTAAATAAAATAAAGTTATCGAATAAACCTTATTCGATTAATAGTTTTAAAAACTATATCAATATATATATATATATATAAATATATATTATACTCGGGAGCCTCGCATCCCGGTTTTAGAAAAAGTTCACCGTTTGATCCCCTATACTAAGGGTATACGCAAATCCCGCTTATCTCTAGCATAGGTATTATGCAACGAATAAGCATTTGAACCAACAGATATATAAATCAAGAATATGAAACATGCATGCATATATACCATATCACATGCTACAATATATCGCAAGAATTTGCTAATAACCAATATGCATTTATCGCAAGATCATGCATATACACATATACATCACAACAACAGTTATACGGGTAGAAAACTTGCCTGAGCGACTGGGGGTTACGAATGGCTCGGGACGAGTCTGGTAACCTATAAACAACAAGTAAGTTGGAATTAAACCAAAGTCACTTGTGAATCTATACTTTAACTAACTTAGACTCTAACGCTTGTTTTGCGCTCACTGATTCGCTTAAGTCACTCGGGTACCCTCGGCTCCACCATTTTTAATAATTTAACCTTTACGAGTTTTAAAGCGATTCCTTCGCGAGTGACTTACCAACTGCCTAAAACACTTACCATAAATGTTTCATGCATTAATTAACCCTTTTTGGTCTTTAACCTACATTTCAAAGTAAGGCGAGGGAAAAAGTTTCGTTTGCGAAACGCCGTTACTTGAAACGGTCGTTTCTCCTAAACCGTAAATCGGAATCGAACGAACTACATATCAAAACGAAGCTCGTAACATGAGCTATCTAAACATGGCAGTGGTCACAATCTAGCAGGGGGTTCTCGGGTCCTAATGTTATGCACAAAACAGTCTAAAGAAAATCGGACGTTACGACGGCTATGTTTACGCGATTACCAATATTTATACCACTCCAATTCTTTACCAATTCACTACAAACCACCCAACCATCATCAATACCTCAAACACAACTTATATCAAGGCAAAGTCAGTCCATAATCTCAAGGTTTTCCAACTTATTCAACCACAAACATGATCTACTAACCATAACTTAAGATTCATTAACCATTAACCAAGATTCATATCCAAAATCACCACAAATCCAACCAAACCATCTATCATACATGGATCTTGCTATACATACATGGATATTTCTATATATACATTAATCCATCCATAAACTCATCAAAACTCAAAGTTCAAACTATAAGTTAAAGGTGAAAGTTGTTTATACCTCCTTGAAGCTTCCTAACACAACCCAAGAGCTTTGAATGCCTAAAAGAACCTTGATCCTTGCTTGTATAACCTTAATCTTTCATAAAAATTCAAGAAAACTAAAGTTATTTCTTGAAGGTTACTATTCACCATCTTCTTCCTTGATTTATAGAAAAAGATTGGCTTGGAATTAGAAGCTTAAACTTATAGGAAGTATGTAACTATCCATGGGGAAGCTTAGATAATTACCTTGCTAAATAGTAAGTGGTGGAGCTTGGATCTTCAAATTTTAAGAAATGGGCCGAGAGCTAGCTTGGGAAGAAGATATTTTTGTGTTTTGTTTGATGAAAATGAAATGATTTGCTTGGTTGGTTGATTTTTGTGTTGTTTTTGGTTAATGACTTAATTAACCTTGATTTTGTGTGGTTATAATTCAACCACACTTCCTTCCCTTCTATGTCATGCTTGTGTCACCTTGCACATGTCATTATGCTCCCACTTGTCCACACCTTGTGGTTTGATGATGTCACAATCCCTGGCTTCTTGTACAAGCTTGTCTCTTGGTCACTTATTTGTTTTACGGTTCGCTTATCTTTCGTTCTCGTTTATCGTTTGAGGGATCATACCCGGGATCTTATTACTTAGGTTCCCTTAACCTTTCTCAATATATTATATTCCTTTTATGATCCTCTCCTATAATCCTTTAATTTCAATCCATTTTATCCTGTTACCTTATACTCAATTCTCTCCGTATCTTGTGGATTTCCGGGAAAAATCAAAGTGTTCGGAATTGGATTCTGACGATCTTTACATACACTTATATACCACATAGAGTACTAATAATATCCCATAAGATCAATAACAGAACCCCTACATAGCGTGGCATGAAAAGTTTTCTCGTTCAGCAAAAACACTATTCATAAGGGTTTCAAAATTTCTCAAAAATTGGGGTTATTACATAAACCAACTTAACGATTAATCACTCGTATAACTACGAGCTACTCGCAATTCCCACATAATTATCGAACTATTCTATTATTATTGCTCCTCGTACGATTCGCTAAACAGATAATTACCGATAACTAGTTATATGATACGAATAATTACCACAATATTATTCGAATAACTAACGCTCGAATAATAATTCTAATTATCGAATCATTATTCGCATTATTAACTAATTATTAGATTATAAATCATATTACTTAATTATTTCTAATCTTTATTTATTAATTAATTACCTAATTATTAATTAATTACCCAATTATTAATTAATTAGATAAATAATAAATAATTAGATAAATAAATAAATAAATAATTAAATAAATAAATTCCAATTTATAATTTAATAAAATAATTCAGAAATTATTAATACTATTTTTCAGAATTAAAAACTAATTTTTAATTAATTTTTAGAATTATTAAAAACTGATTTTTAATTACTAAAATATAAATAATTCATTAATTAACTAAAAACACAAAAACATAACAGGGTTTGGGGTTTTTAGGATCAAACCCGGGTCATTTCCGGGTTGCAAACCGGGTCGTCCCCAACCCAATCGGGTCGGGAAGAACACCGCCCTGCACCCAGAATCCGACACCGGCGGAAATTTCCGGCGAACCAAACGAAGGGCAACCAACACGATTCCAGGCTCGTCCGGCTGCGTTTTTGTTCGATAATCAAGCCCAACATCTCCCCTCGTCCACCTCCTTCTTCGTTTCGACGTCCTGACGCCGCAACCACAAGAACAGCCGCCATCGACGGCGGTTCTCCGGCGATACCAAAAACAACACCAACAGACTCAAACCCGGTGTCAATCGACTCCATAATCGACGATCTAAACACTCGTGGCAACGAAATCATCAAACAACTACCAGAAAATCAAACCCGAATTCAAGAATTAAACCCGAAATAACAAATCAAAAATCAAGAAATCAAACAACAAAAACGGTTACATAATCATAAACTATGAATCACCAGCTTCAATTTGACTACTTACATGAACGATTTGGACTCCGGAATCACCCTCAAATTCTCGATTGATTCTGCTGCTGTTCTTCACAAAACCCTAACCCTAATTCCCTTTTCTGATTTTCTTTTTATTTTCTGATTTTTAAGTATAATTAACTGATTTAATTAATAATAATTCAGGTATTTATATTTATGAAAATAATACCCCTAAATAAAATTAAGGGTCTAATTACACTCCTAATAAAAATATTTGGCCCCAATTTTTATAATTTTTGGGTATTAATATTGAATTTTTTTAAATATCCAATAAATACAAAATAAATACTAAAAATTCCCAAAAATTGTGAAAATTACAAAAATACAAAGAAAAATGATATATGATAATTTCATGATCATATAAAAATAAAAATATAATTTTTGTGGGGTTTTTGGTACCCGAAGGGGTCCGGAAAAGTCGTTTTTCGCGAAAAAGGTCAATTTGTAAAACGTCTAGGGGTTCAGAATAGCGATATGGTATAGGGCATTTTTAATAAAATAGAGCCAATGATTTTGTTTGAAATATGGGCTTTTAAAACATAGTTTTGAGCTGTACAGGTTTTAATATAATATATATAACTAACGATAAAACACTCAATAAATATCCAAAAAACGTTTGGATCAAAACAACCAACACATAACACATAACAGTTAGGGTTTAATGACTTAACACATTTAATCACATAATAATACACATAATTTAGCATTATTATAATATAATACAAGCGTAATTCCTCGGTCGTTACATTCTCCCCCCCTTAACAAGATTCTGTCCTCAGAATCACACTATGCAAATAACTGAGGATAACTTTCTAACATTTCACTCTCAAGCTCCCAGGTTGATTCTTCAACCACTGGGTTTCTCCACAAGACTCTTACTAATGACACAGACTTATTTCTTAATACCCTTTCTTGTCGATCTAAAATCCTTACCGGCTGCTCTATATACGACAAATCTGCCTGAAGTTCTACTGGTTCATATTCTATTACATGCCTTGTATCAGGATTGTACTTCTTAAGCATAGATACATGAAATACGTTGTGAATGTGCTGCATATGGGGTGGTAGAGCTAACTCGTACGCAACCTTCCCAATTTTCTTCAAAATTTCAAATGGCCCAACATATCGTGGCTTCAATTTCCCTTTATTGCCAAATCTGGTCAATCCTTTCTATGGCGATATTTTGAGCAATACGTGTTCTCCTTCCTAATAGTCCATATCCTTCCTTGTTTGGTCTGCATATTTGCTTTGCCTGTTTTGCGCTGCCTCGATTCGTTTTCGAATAAGTTCAATCTTTTCTTTTGTCTGCCGAATTAATTCTGGACCCAAAATCTTGCGTTCTCCAACTTCATCCCAATGCACTGGTGATCTGCATTTCCTCCCATATAGTGCTTCATACGGTGGCATTCCAATACTAGCGTGATAGCTGTTATTATAAGAAAATTCCACTAGGGGTAAATGTTCATCCCAACTACCTTCAAAATCGATCGCACAAACTCGTAGCATGTCTTCAATCGTTTGAATTGTCCTTTCACTTTGACCGTCAGTTTGCGGATGATAGGCTGTGCTCATATTCAACTTCGTTCCTAGACATTCTTGGAATTGTCTCCAAAATCTTGAATTGAAACGAGGATCTCGATCCGATACAATCGATACTGGTACTCCATGACGCATCACAATTTCTTTAAGATATAAGTGCACTAACTTGTCCAATGAAAACCTCTCGTTAATTGGAAGAAAATGTGCTGATTTCGTCAATCGATCAACAATAACCCAAATTGCATCGTGATTTACTTTCGTCCTTGGAAGTCCCACTACGAAATCCATCGCTAGATGTTCCCATTTCCATTCTGGAATGTCTAATGGTTGCAATAACCCACTCGGACGTTGATGTTCTGCTTTAACTCACTGGCACGTGTAGCATTTACTCACCCATTCTGCTATCTCCTTCTTCATATTCGGCCACCAAAAGTTTTGCTTCAAATCGCAATACATTTTCGTGCTTCCTGGATGAATGGAATACTTCGAATTGTGCGCATCTCACATAATCACTTCTTTTAATTCTGCCACGTTAGGGATCCAGATTCTTGACGCAAAACGTAAAATTCCTTCATTATCTTTCTGAGTTGTAATCTCCTCTCCCGTTAAGTTGTCCTCTTGACTCATCACTTTATCTTGACAATGGCAAATCTTTTCTAGCAACCCTGGTTGAAAAGTCATAGCGTAGATAGTTCCTGCAGATTCATGGGGAATACGAATCTCAATTTCCAATTTGTCGAATTCTTTAACCAATTCTTCACATGAAGTTAACCGATTCAATCTTTCTTTTCTACTCAACGCATCCGCTACAACATTTGCTTTTCCTGGATGATAATTGATTGTAACATCATAATCTTTAATCAATTCCAGCCATCGACGTTGTCGCATGTTCAGTTCCTTTTGCGTGAAGATATACTTCAGACTTTTATGATCCGTGTAGATTTCGCATTTTTCACCGTACAGATAATGTCTCCAAAGCTTCAATGCAAATACAATTGCTGCCAATTCCAGATCATGCGTAGGATATTTCTGCTCATGAGGTTTAAGTTGTCTCGAAGCATATGCAATGACGTTACCATGTTGCATCAACACACATCCTAGCCCGTGATACGAAGCGTCACTGTAAATAACAAAATTTCCTTGCTCGTCTGGCAGTACTAATATTGGTGCAGTCACCAACCGATTCTTCAACTCTTGAAAACTTTCTTCACACTTACTATTCCATTCAAACTTTTCACTTTGTCGAGTTAACTTGGTCAACGGTGTTGCTATCTTCGCAAAATCTTTGACAAATCTTCGATAATATCCTGTCAATCCGAAGAAACTTCGAACCTCTGTCGGCGTCCTTGGTCTTTCCCAATTCAACACAGCTTCAATCTTTGCTGGATCAACTTGAATGCCTTCTCTACTGATGATATGCCCTAGAAACTGCACTTCTTTCAACCAAAATTCACATTTTGAAAATTTTGCGTAAAGCTGCTTCTTTCGTAATATCTCCAATGTCGTTCTTAAAATGCGCTGCATGTTCTTCTTCTGTCTTTGAGTAGATCAAGATGTCATCAATAAATACAATGATAAACTTATCCAGATACTTCTTTAATACTCGATATATCAAATCCATAAACGCTGCAGGTGCATTTGTCAATCCAAAAGCCATCATAAGAAATTCGTAATGTCCGTACCTCGTTCTGAATGCTGTCTGAGGAATATCTTCGGCCTTGATCTTTAACTGATGATAGCCTGATCGTAAGTCGATTTTTGAAAACCATGCTGCTCCTTTTAGTTGATCAGATAAATCATCGATGCGAGGTAAAGGATATTTATTCTTGATAGTTAACTTGTTCAGCTCACGATAATCAATACACAGTCGCATACTACCATCCTTTTTTTTCACGAACAATACTGGCACGCCCCATGGGGATACACTTGGCCTTATGATTCCTTTGTCGAGAAGTTCTTGCAACTGCTTTGCTAATTCCCTCATTTCAACAGGTGCCATTCGATATGGAGCTTTCGAAATTGGTTCAGTCCCTGGCGTCAAGTCAATAGTGAACTCGATTTCTCGATCTGGTGGAAGTCCTGGTAGTTCATCTGGAAAAACATCAAGAAACTCACAAACTATAGGAATATCTTCAATCTTCGGATTTCCCTTATCAACATCCCGTACATAGGCTAAATAAGCTTGACATTCTTGGCGTAGAAATCTTCTCGTCTGTATTATTGATAGAAATTTCTGCTTTTGTTTCTCACCTTTAAATATTACCGTTTCATTTTCTTCAGTTTGCAATTTCACTCTCTTATTCGCACAATCAATCTGAGCATTATTACGAGATAGCCAATCCATTCCTAGAATAACATCAAACTCCCCTAACCTAAAAGGTATCAAATCAACTGAAAAATGACATCTCCCTATCTCAATATCACAACTCGGGCATACTCTATCTACTGCAACCTGATCATCATTTGCTAAATTTATGACTAACACTTCATCTAACCACTGGATCTCACAATCTATCTTAGAGATAAAATCTTCAGAAATAAAAGATCTAGTAGCTCCTTAATCAATCAATACTAAAGCATTTATGGAATTTACAGGGAGTGTACCTGCAACCACATTCGGACTCTGTACCGCTGCCTTCATTGACATATTGAAAGTCCTTGCTCTGGGCTGATTTTGTTGTGGTAGTGGAGGTGGAGGTAATGCTAAAACTCTTGGAATACTAGCGGCCATTACAATTCCTCTGCAGTCTCTGGCGATATGTCCTTTTCTCCCACATTGGAAATAAGTAACTTCTGCTTTTCCCATTAGACATTCTCCAGAATAGTGTCCCCTTTGCTTGCACTTAAAACACGTGACATTTGGCTTGTTGCAAATCCCCGTATGCTTTTTACCACACGTTCTGCAATCAGGTATAGGCGGTCGAATAAGCCTTTGCTGAGTTGGGGCAGGAAGTCGATTACCCATCCTCTGGTTGTTTTGTTCCGGCCTCCTAAAATTTACTTTTCCTCGAGCTTGAAATCCCGGCCTTTTGTTGAAATGATTCTGAAAATTTTCTGGTTCTTTCTCTTTTTGAGCTGCTTCACTTTCACCTTCAATAATCATAGCCTTCTGAACAACAGCCGTATAAGTTGTCAGTTCAAACACAGCTACCCTGCTACGAATCCATGGTTTCAGTCCTTGCTGGAATCTCTTGGCCCGCTTCTCGTCCGTATCCACTTGTTCTGGAACAAACCTTGCCAATTCAGTGAACTTGATCTCATAATCCGCAACCGATAAGTTGTCTTGCTTCAGCTCCAGGAATTTGATCTCCATCTGGTTCTTCATAAAATGAGGAAAATATTTCTCCAAGAAAAGATCAGTGAATCTATCCCAGGTCACACCTTCTTCTTCCAAAGCTTTCTTCGATTCCCACCAGTAATTAGCTTCACCTTTCAGAAAGTAGCTAGCAAAAATCGTCTTCTGTTCTTCCTCAACCTTTACCAACGAAAAAGCCTTTTCCATCTCTTTCATCCAAGCTCTCGCTTTTGTAGGATCCGTGGAACCCATAAATTCCGGAGGCTTCACTGACTGAAATTGCTTGAAAGTGACCGTAGGTGCTGCTGGTGGTACTTGATGTCCTGGATGAGCGGCTTGATGTAACATCTGTTGCTGGAACTGCTGTTGTTGCTGCTGCATTTGTTGTTGCATCATCAACATCTGCTGTTGCATGAGATTAAACATCTGATCCATCTGGTTATTATTGTTTTAGCCCTCGGTGTTTCCATTTGATGAGTCGGGTTGTGCTTTTCTTTTAGGTGCCATCTTTCTGGTAAATAAACAATGGGGCTTCTTTAATAACAGTATATTAAACATATATTAAAACAGTCGATTTGGGAAAATAAGATAGCTTATTAAATAACTGAATAAATAAAACAGTATGATGTGTTTTTTTTTTTAATTTTTTTTTTTAAATCTATACCTCCAAATTCGGGGTATAGATTTGGGGCGTTATTAACAACAATTACCAACTAAACCTGCACAAGCGGAATATAAATATAATAATTACCCTGAACTATCACTACTCAGGATCTTTTAAGGTCTGAGTTGAAAACAAGAACCACATACTACACTTTATTACAAACCCAACTAAATAAAACCTGTCTCAAGAACTCTCTTTGTTACAAAACTTTATTCTATGTACAATCTCACTACACAACTTTTATTCAAACTACACAAGACTTTTATTCAACCCAACATTACTACTTATTCTGCTACACCTGATCTGGCAATTCAAAGCTCTCTTCAGGAATAGGAAGGAACACTCTTGGTATAAGAGGGTCCCGCTGCTTGACTCGCTTCTTGACTATGCGGGTCCTGATGGGTTTCATTCTCTACCTTAACTGTAAAACAATAGGAATAACAATAAAAAGGGATGAGCCAAAATTGCTCAACAATCCTGCAACAATATATATAGTATAAAGAAAGAGAAATGAGTGAACCAATAAGCTGCTGGTTGGAACAACCATCTGAATCTGTATAGGATAGTAATTTGCCAATGCTGGCGAGTACTAAATGAATAAGACTGGAAACAAGAACCAACATATGCACTATAACCTGCTGATCAGTCAGAATATAGTGCGGATCTATACCCAACTACATAGACCCAACCAACATAAGGAGTACTCAGGCAACTATGGCCTATTAAATAATGGTCTGGGTAAAACCCAGCCCGTATAGTAACCATCCAGTCCAAGGCTTAGCATCCGAAACAATTGGAATGCTATTGATATATCCCAACACCAGGATATACCAGAGTATATGTAACAAGGGTAAAGGAATTGAAATATGAACATGGAATTCAATAAATTGGGTGAATCAAGAATTGAAATGAAATTGGAAACAAGCAATAATAATTGGATAACAGTGTATATGAACAATGATTATCAAAGAGAATTGATACGATAGAAAAGAAATATAAATCACTATTCTGAATTTAGAATAGGGGAAAAAAAAACTTGCCTTGCGCGTACTTAACCTGGTTTAACTCACCGCCTTCTGACCCTAGCTTGATCGGCCTTGCTAACACTGAACAAATCATGGAAAGATAGGCGTTTAGATAACTTACTATATACGTGTATCTTGAATTGATAACACGCAACCTTATCGGTCTACCCATGCGTTTCTATCTGACTCGCATATATACACATACATTTATATAGGACATCTATTCACATAATCACGTAAAGCACGTAGCACATAAAGCACATAATCAATTTCTAGACTTATAATTATTTTTAAAATCAATTCTGGACTCATATCTGCATTACTAGTCTTATATGATTTTATTATAATTTTTCAGGATTTATTCGGCTCAATTATACCCCTACTAGGACCTACGAACTATCAATTATCACCAAACCACTCTCTTTTCGGAAGAAATTATAACTTACAACTATTTTTATTGGATTCGTCTTATTTTTCTGAGTCTAGGGGTCTTCGTTTCGCTCAAATCGGACTAACGGTTGAATTATTATGAATTAAACAAGATTTAATTAATTAATAATTAATTATAAATAATTAATTATAATTAAACAATCCTTAATTATATTTTTAAATAATTAATTAATAATTATTATATTTTAAAATAATTAATCCCTAATTATTAGGAATTATTATTTATTACAAATTATTATTACTTATTCGATCAGATCGATTATATACAAATAATCAATCGATTTTAATTAACCGATACGCTATTTATCGAATAACTACGAATTACTCGAATTATAAACCAACTTAACGATTAATCACTCGTATAACTACGAGCTACTCGCAATTCCCACATAATTATCGAACTATTCTATTATTATTGCTTCTCGTACGATTCGCTAAACAGATAATTACCGATAACTAGTTATACGATACGAATAATTACCACAATATTATTCGAATAACTAACGCTCGAATAATAATTCTAATTATCGAATCATTATTCGCATTATTAACTAATTATTAGATTATAAATTATATTACTTAATTATTTCTAATCTTTATTTATTAATTAATTACCTAATTATTAATTAATTACCCAATTATTAATTAATTAGATAATTAACAAATAATTAGATAAATAATTAAATAATTAATTAAATAAATAAATTGGAATTTATAATTTAATAAAATAATTCAGAAATTATTAATACTATTTTTCAGAATTAAAAACTAATTTTTAATTAATTTTTAGAATTATTAAAAACTGATTTTTAATTACTAAAATATAAATAATTCATTAATTAACTAAAAACACAAAAACATAACAGGGTTTGGGGTTTTTGGGATCAAACCCGGGTCGTTTCCGGGTTGCAAACCGGGTCGTCCCCAACCCAATCGGGTCGGGAAGAACACCGCCCTGCACCCAGAATCCGACACCAGCGGAAATTTCCGGCGAACCAAACGAAGGGCAACCAACACGATTCCAGGCTCGTTCGGCTGCGTTTTTGTTCGATAATCAAGCCCAGCATCTCCCCTCGTCCACCTCCTTCTTCGTTTCGACGTCCCGACGCCGCAACCACAAGAACAGCCGCCATCGATGGCGGTTCTCCGGCGATACCAAAAACAACACCAACAGACTCAAACCCGGTGTCAATCGACTCCATAATCGACGATCTAAACGCTCGTGGCAACGAAATCATCAAACAACTACCAGAAAATCAAACCCGAATTCAAGAATTAAACCCGAAATAACAAATCAAAAATCAAGAAATCAAACAACAAAAACGGTTACATAATCATAAACTATGAATCACCAGCTTCAATTTGACTACTTACATGAACGATTTGGACTCCGGAATCACCCTCAAATTCGCGTTTGATTCTGCTGCTGTTCTTCACAAAACCCTAACCCTAGTTCCCTTTTCTGATTTTCTTTTTATTTTCTGATTTTTAAGTATAATTAACTGATTTAATTAATAATAATTCAGGTATTTATATTTATGAAAATAATACCCCTAAGTAAAATTAAGGGTCTAATTACACTCCTAATAAAAATATTTGGCCCCAATCTTTATAATTTTTAGGTATTAATATTGATTTTTTTTAAATATCCAATAAATACAAAATAAATACTAAAAATTCCCAAAAATTGTGAAAATTACAAAAATACAAAGAAAAATGATATATGATAATTTCATGATCATATAAAAATAAAAATATAATTTTTGTGGGGTTTTTGGTACCCGAAGGGGTCCGGAAAAGTCATTTTTCTCAAAAAAAGGTCAATTTATAAAACGTCTAGGGGTTCAGAATAGCGATATGGTATAGGACATTTTTAATAAAATAGAGCCAATGATTTTATTTGAAATATGGGCTTTTAAAACATAGTTTTGAGCTGTACAGGTTTTAATATAATATATATAACTGACGATAAAACGCTCAATAAATATTCAAAACACGTTTGGATCAAAACAACCAACACATAACACATAACAGTTAGGGTTTAACGACTTAACACATTTAATCACATAATTTAGCATTATTATAATATAATACAAGCGTAATTCCTCGGTCATTACAATTTATGTTTAGTTTTCAGATCTTACTTAAACTGGACAAATCAGCACTTAACTGAAATAAGCACTTATACTGAAGTCAGAACTTAAGTTATCAGTACTTAAGGTTCAGGAGATATTTATCAGGAGATAATATCAGGACTTAAAGGAAACTTTCAGATAAGGAAGGCGGCCGATTGAAAGGAAAGAAGATCAAGACAAACGTAAGAATAGATATGCATGAAGAAGGAATTCTGTGAAGAATGGAATACTTGGAAGAAAAGATAATTGATTGATATATTTTAGGAAGCAAAATTATATTCCATATTGTAATAACCCTAATTTTTGGAATTTTTGAAACCCTGATGCATAGTAACTTTTGCTGATGATGCTGATTAAGGAAAATTATCAGACCACGCTATATATGAGTATTGTTATGGAAATTCTAAGATCGTATTAGTATTCCATAAAGTAAATAAGTGTATGTAAAGATCGTCATAATCCAAATTCGAACACTTTGATTTTTCTCGAAAATCCACCAGATACCGAAAGATTGAGTATAAGGTAACATGATTAAAAAGATTTTAATTCAAGAATTATAAGAGGGGATTATAAAAGGAATATAAAATATTTAGAAAGGTTTAGGTGAACCCAAGTAATAAGATCCCGGGTATGATCCCTCAAACGATAAACGAGAACGAAAGTTAAGCAAACCGTATAACAGATCAGTGATCATTAGCCAAGTAATTAGGAGTTAATCAAAGAGGTTAGTGGATGATGATGTTATCACACCAACAAGAGGAAGACAAGTGTAACAAGATGACATAAGTAGATGACATAAGCATGACCAAATGGGAAGGGTTGGTTGGTTGATTGTGAGCCACACAATTTTTACCATGGTAAAAGGTTAGTTAAAAAACAAAAAGGAAGCAACCAAGCAAACACATTCATTTCTCCCCCCCCCCATCTCCCTTCTCACGGTTTTTTGAAGAAAAATAAGAAGAAAAATTTCCAAACCCAAGCTCTACTCAATCATAATTCAAGAGGTTTGTTCCTTGGATTCTATATTTCATAACTAAGAAGAGCAAGTAGTTTGAGTGCTTGAATCCAAGGTTTGCTAGCTCAAATAAATCATTTTAGTTTAGGGTGAATAGTAACTTTCAAGAACAAATTTTTGATTCTTGATTTTATTTGTAAGGTCAAGGTAGCTTAAGCATAGATTAAGGCTTTCATGGGCATTCCAAGGATCTTTCATGGATTAAAAGCTTCAAGGAAGGTATAAAACTTCAAACCCTAGTTTTACTTTGAATATTTAGGAGTGGTTTTGATTAATATTGTTCATGAGAAGCATGATGCTTGTGTGTTTAAAGTTTGGTTGGGTTTGTAGTGATTGGATTTTAATTGAGGTGTTGATGATTGTTAATGGAGGAGTAGTAGTTTAAATGTTTAAGCATGAATTGGACCTTGTTTGATTTAGTAGTTTGGTTGAATTTGAAAATAGTATGTTAATGGATTAAATTGAGATTCTTGGGCTTATTATGACTGAAATCAGTAGCATTGATGTGTATCTTGAGTTGTTGTTGATTGGTAGTTGGATTGATATGATTTGGAATGGTAAAATTTGGGAAATCGCGTAAACATAGTCGTCGTAATGCCCGATTTACCTTAGACAGTTTTGTTCTTATCTTCAGGACCCGTGAACTCACTGTTAGATTCTGACCATTTCCATGTTTAGATAGTTCATGTTACGAGCTTCGTTTTGATGTGTGGTTCGCTTGAATTCGATGTACGGTTTAGGAGAAACGACCGTTTTAAGTAACGGCGTTTCACGAACGAACCATTACCCCTTGCCTTACTTTGAAACCTTGTTTAAGACCCTTAAATGACTAATTGGAGTATGAAACAATTATTTAAAGTGGATTAGGCAGTTGGTAGAGTACTCGCGAAAGAATCGCCTTAAAATTCTTAATGGTTAATTTATTAAAAATGGTGGAGCCGAGGGTACTCGAATGACTTATGGATTCGGTAAGCGTAGAAGTGACCATAAGCGAACGTTAGGGTTCAATTGGTTAAAGTCTAGTTTCTTAAGTGACCGGGGTTTAATTCCGACTTATGTTCATAGGTTATCAGACCCACTCTAAGCTTAAGTCTATCCGGGAACACTCAGGCAAGTTTTCTACCCGTTATATTATTGTTGTGATGTATATATATATGCATTATTTTGTGATAAGTGCATGATTGTTATTAGCAAATCTTGCGATATATTGGAGCATGTGACATGGTATATATGCATGTCTGTTTCGTAATCTTGATATCTAATTGTTGATTCAATTATTTATAAACTGCATAATACCTATGCTAGAGATAAGAAGTAGTTGCGTATACCCTTAGTATAGGGGACCCAAAGGTGAACATTTTCTATACTGGGAGTCGATGTTCCCGAGTATATTATATATATTTATATATATATATATAGATATAGTTTTCAAAACTATTAATCGAATAAGGTTTATTCGATAACTTTATTTTATTTAATTAATGTTATTTTGAATATTCATTCGAGGACTTATGACTCCGCTTATTTTATTAAATAATATTCTTTATTTTATTAAAGAATGATGTTTTGATAATCAAACTTATTTTCGATTATTTAATTAAAGATCGTACTTTCATATAAGTATATCTTTGGTTATTTATTATTCATTTCAAGTATGAGTTTTAAAACTTCTACTTCAATTATTTTTATAAGGATTATCCTTATAGGAATAGTATTTAAATAATAATATTCAAATATTTTCTAAATGTATCGGGACTGATTTATTTCATTAAATCAGCATTACTCCAAACATTCTTAAAAATGTTTTCGAGTCTTCAAAATTATTTTTAAAAGTTAGAGCAGATCCCAAAACTCATTTTTATATTTAAGATCTTCCTTTCGAAGGGGATTTAAATACTCGCTCAAAATCTGAGGGATCCGGCAATGTGGTGTATTTTATATTCGCAACAAGGTTGCTGTTTTGATAAATGAATTGATTACTTACCCAGCATTCGGGAAGTAAGTCCATCTATTTGAGTCGGCATAAGCAACATGGGCTCAGTGGGCGTCCATGAAAGTGTAAGTGGCTCAGTGGGAGTCCATCAAATGCGTAAGTGGCTGAGTGGCAGTCCAGCATAAGGTCCTAATACGGACAGGTTGATGACCAGTGGGGGATTCATCCATCTACTTGTAGAAAAGGTTACTTATTGGTATCTTTGCCTGATCAGCAAGATATCAGGTTTATGCCAAGGTTTTCTCCTTTGCAAATTCATTGGATATTACAACTCTATTTATAATTTTCATAACAGAGGTTTTCAAGGAGTGTATGAAATCTATATATATATAGGTGTATATATATATCGGGACTTAATGAAGTATCTCGTAACTTCATTATTTATAATGATATTTCAAGGATTAAATCTATTCAAATCTTATCTTGTAGTCTCATCTATGTGTTGAACTTTTGAAACGGATTATACCTTGAACGATGGTAGTTCAAGTAGTATTCGGAAAAGATATAAGTATATTGGAGTATCTCGTAACTTCACCTTTTCAACTTATATCTGGTTAATGATTATCTTATACATGACATAGATTTTCAGAAAAACGTTGAGACAAGGTTAGATATATGAGATCACCTTGCAACGATATTTTTATACAGTTATAAACTGGAACTCTGCATATATTATGTATGGCAGATGATTTCAAAGATTTTGAAAAGTATATATACATATATACTAAATATTTTGCGACTTGGTCGCATTAAGATAATAAGTTCACTAAGATAATAAGAACTCTTGCCAAGTTCATAGTCGGGCTACCTAACGTAGTACTGACAATTAAAACCCTTATGGGAACCCTTATAAATATCGTGATAGAAGCGTAGTTCGTTATCGTATATGGTAGCGGGACTCTGAACCCTGAGGTTGAGGAGCAATAACGCGATGATGTTTTATTACTAATTGGAGATCGGATTGTGGATCTGATAGAGCGTCCTAACGCAGGACCGGATGATGTTCATATTGAGGATGTAGCGGTTGAGGATGTTGTCCTAGAAGGGATTGTTGCTGAGGAGGATCCCGTGGAGGATCCTGACAAGAATGAATAAAGGACCACTGAGGAATTAATGACCATGGTTAGGGAAACTACCAGAGGTAGGATTGGCCGGTCACTACCGGAGGTTCGTTCAAGTTTGTAAAGATAGTAGCCCCTTTACCGCGGCTTACTCGTAAGACTGAGAAGTTTTAATGGACAGAGAAATACGAGAAAAGCTTTTGACAACTAAAGCAAAGGTTGGTGGTGACCCCTATTGTAACACCCCCAAATCCGGGGTCGGGGATCCGGGTTGTCACGAGTTCCATTTCCCTTAATAACACCCAATCTTAATACACAATCAACTACTCTGAACTGTGACCCCACAATAAACACACACACCACAAGTTATAGTCTCAGAGATGAATATCCAAAAATAATCACAAGTCGTTTTATTCCACAATTATATGTCAATACACCTTAAAAAGGTTTCTGAATAAATTTACATTTCTTTGCCTTTATTACAATTCATAAATATACATAATCTGGTACGTCAAAAGTTGAAAGCCTAGCCTATTGGTAATTTCTACCTTAGCTACAGTGGCCTCAACGCTTCCCGAAAGCTGTGGAACGTTTCCTATCCGCTTGCGAATTGGGAGCTTGGTCCTGTTCATCTTGTCTATCTGATGTTGTGTGATGAAAGAAGAAAGCAAGGGTGAGCAGCAAGCCCACCAAAATAATATGTATAATGATTAACAATATATGAGCCTTCTCATAGTACTCATGAAAATCTTGGTCAAAAGAAATGAACCAAGTTTGATATCTTAATGCGATGAAGTCGCAAAATATTCAGTATATATATATACATATATACTTTTCAAAATATTGGAAGTCCTCTTCCATGCATAATACACACAGAGTTCCAGTGTATAACTGTATAAAAATATCGTTGCAAGGTGATCTCATATATCTAACCTTGTCTCAACGTTTTTCTGAAAATCTTTGTCATGCATAAGATAATCATTTACTAGATATAAGTTTAAAAGATGAAGTTACAAGATACTCCAATATACTTATATCTTTTCCAAATACTACTTGAACTACCACCGTTCAAGTTATAATTAGTTTCAAAAGTTCATCACACTGATGAGACTACAAGATAAGACTTGAATAGATTCAATCTTTGAAATATTTTGAAGGAAATGAAGTTATGATATACTTCAATAAGTCCCGATATATATATACACCTATATATATATACATACGTTACCTGAAAACCTCTGTCATGTAAAGCATGAACAGAATTGCAATATCCAATAAATTTGGAAAGGAAAGAATTTTGGCATAAACCTGATATCTTGCTGATCAGGCAAAGATACCAATAAGTAACCTTTTCTACTAGTAAATGGAAGAATTCCCCACTAGTCATCACCCTGGTCGCAATAGGACCTTATGCTGGACTGCCACTCAGCCACTTATGCATTTGATGGACTCCCACTGAGCCACTTACACTATCATGGACGCCCACTGAGCCCATGTTGCTTATGCCGACTCGATAGATGGACTTACTTCCCAAACGTTGGGTAAGTAATCAATTCATTTACCAAAACTGCAACCTTGTTGCGAATATAAAATACACCATAGAGCCGGATCCCTCAGGTTTTGAACGAGTATTTAAATCCCCTTTAAAAGGAAGATCTTAAATATAAAAATGAGTTTTGGGATCCGCTCTAACTTTTAAAAATCATTTTGAAGACTCGAAAACACTTTAAAGAGTGTTTGGAGTAATGCTGATTTAATGAAATAAATCAGTCCCAATATATTAGAAAATATCTGAATATTATTATTTAAATAATATTCCCATAAAGAATAATCTTTATAAAAAATAATTTAAGTAGAAGTTTTAAAACTTATACTTGAAATGAGTATTAAATAACCAAAGATATACTTATATGAAAGTATTATCTTTATTTGAATAATCAAAGATAAGTTTGATTATCGACACCTTATTCTTTAATAAAATAAAGAACATATCTCAGCAAATAATCGGAGTTATAGATCCTCAAATGAATATTCAAATAATATTCATTAAATAATATAAACTGAGTCATAAGCCCTCGAATGCATATTCAAATAATATTCAATAAATAATATAAAAGAGTCATAAGCCCTCGAATGAATATTCAAATAATATTCAAATAATAAAATAAAAGGAGTCATAAGTCCTCGAATGAATATTCAAAATAATATTCATTTAATAAAATAAAGAAGTCATAAGCCCTCGAATGAATATTCGTAATAATATTCATTAAATAAAATAAAGGAGTCATAAGCCCTCGAATGAATATTCGTAATAATATTCATTAAATAAATTAAAGTTATCGAATAAACTTTATTCGATTAATAGTTTTAAAAACTATATCAATATATATATATATATATAAATATATATTATACTCGGGAGCCTCGCCTCCCGGTTTTAGAAAAAGTTCACCTTTTGATCCCCTATACTAAGGGTATACGCAAATACCGCTTATCTCTAGCATAGGTATTATGCAACGAATAAGCATTTGAACCAACAGATATATAAATCAAGAATACGAAACAGGCATGCATATATACCATATCACATGCTACAATATATCGCAAGAATTTGCTAATAACAAATATGCATTTATCACAAGATCATGCATATACACATATACATCACAACAACAGTATAACGGGTAGAAAACTTGCCTGAGCGACTGGGGGTTACAAATGGCTCGGGACGAGTCTGGTAACCTATAAACAACATATAAGTTGGAATTAAACCGAAGTCACTTGTAAATCTATACTTTAACCAAATTAGACTCTAACGCTCGCTTTGCGCTTACTGATTCTCTTAAGTCGCTCGAGTACCCTCGGCTCCACCATTTTTAATAAATTAACCATTACGAGTTTTAAGGAGATTCCTTCGCGAGTGTCTTACCAACTGCCTATTACACTTTACATAAATGTTCAATACTCCAATTAGTCATTTAAGGTCTTTAACCTATGTTTCAAAGTAAGGCGAGGGGTAATGTTTCGTTCGCGAAACATCGTTACTTAAAACGACCGTTTCTCCTAAACCGTACATCGGAATCAAACGAACCACATATCAAAACGAAGCTCGTAACATGAACTATCTAAATATGACAATGGTCAAAACCTAGCAAGGAGTTCTCGGGTCCTAATGTTATGAACAAAAGCAGTCTAAAGTAAATCGGACATTACGACGGCTATGTTTACGCGATTTCCAAATTTTTTACCATTCTAAATCATATCAATCCAACTACCAATCAACAACAACTCAAGATACACATCAATGATACTGATTTCAGTCATAATAAGCTCAAGGATCTCAATCCAATCATATATTATAACATCTCCAAATTCAACTAAACTACTTAACAATTAAGCTCGAATCATGCTTATCATTCAAATTACTACTCATCCATCCAAACCATCTCCAAACTTCAACATTCAAACTTATTACTAAAGGGTGTGAAGATTTATACCTTTCTTGGAGGGTGGAAAGTTACTAGGAAGCCTTATGGAGCCTCCTACAAGCTTGATCTTTCCAAAGAAATCAAGAACACAAAGTTAGGCTTTGAAGTTTCTAAAAGTCCGATTTAAAGAACTGTAAAAATGAGGGTCTTACCATGCTTATTTGGATGAGACTTGTGAACAAGAGTTGTAGGCCATCTCAATACCTTTCCAACAAGCTATAGAACACAACATTTGAGTGAGAAATGAAGGAGATACAGCAGTTTTAATGTGCTGGTTCTGTTTTGGTCGAGAGCAATGAAAATGGGGGAGAAAAAAACTTGCTTGTGTTGACTTATTTTGTGGTGTAAATGGAATGGTAGGTGGATATTTGTTTGGCTAACTCTTGGTTAGTTAGTGGAAAGTGATGTAAGCAAGCCTATGTCACCACTTGCATCACTCTTGCCACTTGTCCTCTTCTTATGTGGAAGCTTTTCATTAAGCTTAATCCTTGTTAATTAGGTGCTTTAATACTTGTATTATCCTTGCTAATCCCCTAGCTACTTGCCCAAGCTTGATCCTTAGTCGTTTAATTGCTTTACGACTCGTTTATTATTCACTCTCGTTGATCGTTTGAGGGATCATATCCGAGATCTTATTACTTGGGTTCCCCTAAACCTTTCTCAATATTTTATATTCCTTTTATGATCCTCTCTTATAACCCTTGAATTTAAATCTTTTTAATCATGTTACCTTATACTCAATTCTTTCGGTATCTGGTGGATTTTCGGGAAAAATCAAAGTGTCCGGATCCGAATTCTAATGACCTTTACATACACTCATTTAATTTATGGAATACTAATACGATCTTAGAATTTCCATAACAGTACTCATATATAACGTGGTCTGATAATTTTCCTTAATCAGCATTGTCAGCAAAAGTTACTATTCATCCGTGTTTTAAAAATTCCAAAAATTGGGGTTATTACAGTCTCCCCTCCTTAAAAGGATTCTGTCCCGGAATCAGATAGAAAACTGTTGGGGATACTTTTCTAGCATTGTACTTTCTAACTCCCATGTCAATTTTTCCCACATGGTGGTTCTACCACCAAACTTGGTCTAGTTTGATAACCCTACTCCTAAGCACTTAATCCCTTTCCAATTATAACCCTTCCTGGTTGCTCCATATAGGTTACGCCTGGTTGCATGTCTATGCGCTCATATGCCCTTATTTGTCTGGCATCCGGATTACACTTCCTTAACATTGATATGTGAAACACGTTATGAACTTGCTACAGGTTCGGGGATAGGGCTAGCTCATATGCTAACTTCCCAATACGTCTTAATATCTCCAAGGGTCCAACAAATCGTGGACTTAGCTTTTCTTTCTTTCCGAACCTCATCAATCCTTTCCAAGGGATACCTATAACATTACTAGGTCCCCTATCTCATACTCTTTGTCCTTTTGTGTCAAATCAACATACTTATCATGTCCATCTTGGGCTACTACCAGCCGTTCTCTGATTAGATCTATCATATCCTTGGTCCTTTGGACCACTGCTAGTCCGAGCATCTTGCGCTCTAGAACTTCATCCTAACATAAGGGAGATCGACATTGTCTTCCCTCAAGGATCTCATAAGGCGATATCTCAATACTGACATATGATCTATTGTCGTAAGAAAACTCAATCTGTGTTAAGTGATCATTCCAATTTCTTTCAAGTCTATTGCACAGACTCTCATTATAGCTTTTAGCATTAGAGCTTTTGCTTCTCAATATACTACCACAACTTTACTACTCATTTTTCAGCTGTTTCTATTTCCCAAAGTTTGATCAATCATATAGAAGTAAAGGAATTTGTTGAGAGATCACTATGATCACGAACACTTGTTATATCGCATAGTTAGTACAGAAGGTGGCCAGCCTTTAGTACTTGACAAGCAATTACACAATAGATGGTATCCTACTAGGCTTCTATCACACAGATAGATAGTCATTCGGCAATACCTCCCCTTCTGGAAGGGTTGTTCTTCTCAGCTTACATGAAATGAAAAGAAGAGAAAAGAACGAACTGAAGAGAATTGTATATAAAAAAAAATATACTGCCACAAAATATCTGGGGTGGAACCTACCTCTGAACTATAGAGGTTTGTCATAGGAGAACAAAACATATATATATTTATATCAACATCAAGTATTATAGCATCGTATTTCACATACCTAAATATTTTTGCTATTTCGTCCATCATTCTATGGACCCATGCTCTCCCTCGAGCTTATACACAATCACCTTTGAAACTCCCTCGATATCGAAAATCGAACCTGGGATCTCATTCTAGACATCATCGTTACTAGAATTCTATGCTTGCACCGCAACCTTCCTCGTATAATGATATGACTCTCTATTGATAAGAAAGAATAAATATTCAATAGGTAGATACTCTACTTAATTAGTCTATCAATGATAACTTATACCCTACCACGACCCGATTAGTGGTACTCAATCTCAACATCCATTCCAATACAACTCTCACGGTTGTAATCAGCTCATTACTCGTAGAATCATTGCTACATTACTATGGCCCACCACTGACCTACTGTCGTCATTCACGTTCAATGAAATCTTAATATCTAACCATACGGAGTCCATACATGTCGTATCAAATCCTTCTAAGGAGGTAACATAATCACCATTCATGATTTATGAAGAACACTCCTGATCCTGACATACATACATGACATGAAGCAGATAAAAGTGCAGAAGAGTTTCAGTCAAAGCAACGATAGCAGGTTAATACCATTCTTAATCATATGCCTTCAATAGAAGACTTAACTCAAAGGTTCGTTTATTCCTTTTTGAAATATGGTCCTGGATTATTCTCAAGATAAGACCTTCTAAGATAGATAGCCCGCTAATGGCGATTATACGAATTAAACCTTTACCCAACTACTATTACGGTTGAGTATTGCACAGTCATCAGAAGGAATGTCAATCTTCCGAACCGTAATACAACCTTCCCGGCTTCAACCATCATCTCTGTATTCCTTTGGCACACGCGCCTATAATTATCCTCTTACCTTTAAAGTGTCGGCCACCTCTTTGGCATTTCCTGATAGTAAAATTTCCTTACAGTCAATGTCATTTTGACCACCTCCAAATAAATTTTCTACCTCATTTCAATCACAGCTTATGTGAAGATGTTTTCCTTAAAATCTGATGAGTAAAAAAAAACATCACTATTTTCCATAAGTTATTGCCTCAGTCTTGAGAGGTTAATCACTATCGCGACTGACTCTCGATCGTACTTAGAACATCTTTTATCTTAGGTCCTAATTGCCCTGAACAATTTCGACCTTTACTGGTTTGATCCATACTTTCTCGTGGTTTAACACGTGCCCCACTTGGCATCATTATAATTACGTCATATTTCCTTTATCAATATTTCTATTCTTGAGAATTTTGAATATTACCTTTCTTCTTGTAAAACCTCTAAGGTTATCCTTGAATCGTTCCTCCTGTATTCCCTAGATACAGGGCATATCAAGATACCATTTATTAATACCAGAATCATTGTCTATATACTTCTGAAGAATTTCTCCACTGATTCTTAAAGGTTGTTATTACCTTAATCCTTTCCAATTCATACTGTCAAAACTCATACTATCCCTATTAAGGGTGAAATGCTAACCTTTATGCATTCCCCTAGGATTTATTTTAAGTTACCGATGTTCTATCCTTAATTCCACCTTTAAAAGGTATATGCATCCTTCCATGGATAATCAAGTCATATATCCCTGATAAGGGTGTCTTATTTAACCATTCCCACCTCGATAGTATATGCTGAATTTCACAATAAGATCTGTATTCAAAATGAGGTCAATCAATATGGCCTCCAAAAGATAACAACGGTTATCCGCTTTTATTGCCTAAATTGGGTAACGATAACAAGGATGTTCTGGAAGATATTGGTCGTGTTCAACGTGAACTTCTTCTTAATAATTCCTTATTTACTTTTGTTGTTTATCTCAATAGTCATCTCAATGTTGGAATATCTTTCAAACCTGGCGTCTCCCTTTTTGGGTATCAAGCCACCGGTCTTACACTTCATATTCTTGAAGGTCACTTCCTTCATCCAATTTTCCTAATTTCTTACTTTCTTGACTCCTCAGTCCATCCGCGTTTCCTTATTAATCAATCGATCTATCTCAAAGTTTAATCGAATACTGTCAACTTCAAGGGAATTAACTATACGTATCGCTTACGCCTTCAAACCTTGAATTTATCTCATGATCAGTCACCATCGCGCTGATGATGACACATTTCTCTATATTTATTGCAAGGGTTTCTTAGGGTTTCCCATACCTAACTCCCTTATCACTTCTCAACTCTATTTCCTTTATATCCCTTTATACTCCTTCCCTTTTCAGTCTTTTATTTTCGTTTCCATTACAACCATTACATAAACCAACACAACATAAGCATTGATTTCAAACATCCCATCATTCTAGATTCGTGTCCTCAGAACGAATCTTGACAACTTTTACAACTTAGATTCATAATTCATCATACTCGTCCGCTTTTGTTCTGGCTCTAAAGCTTTTACACTACCTCCATAACCTTGGGAAGTACTTCCCGAAAACAATTGTCTGAACTTTAATCAGTTTATTATAACCTTTGGCTCTGTGCCTTTCTTGACCTTTCACCAACGGGTGGCCTCTCTCTTACGGGGGTAAGTGATAAAAATAGTCTTTTGTGCTTCGTCAATCATTTAGAATCTCAAATAATTCCTATATTTCCTTTAGTCAGGCTCTTGCCTCGACTGGGTCAAACTGTTCCTTGGAACTCTGAGAGCTTAGCGACTTAAAGGTCATGAAAGGATTTCCTACCGCATTGTTTCCTTAAGGTGGTGGTTGGGAATAAAAGTATAAGTTCTGTTTAGACAGGTCCATGAATTTCCATATAGGAGTACCGTCTCGGGTCTCCTTATCTTGCTCAACTTCTATTTTCTCAGTATGAAATGTTTCATCCTTCTCCCATACTTGGGGTTATCTTATACGTTAAAATCCTCATTTTCCACTTCATTATGTTATGGGTTCCTTCTATCTTGATGGCATCCTCCCTGACTATCACATTCAGGGTTTGCCCTAAATCTTATTCCTTGAACTATGACTTTCATCTAGGATCTCATCTTTAAGCTCTTAAACATTTGGAACCCAAATTCTATAGGAATACCTCATTATTCCCTTATCATCTTTCTCGGTATTAATCTCATATCTATTTTTTTGGCTCTCTGCCTTCATTCATCACTTTTTCTGGCACACTATGTTCTTTTTCAATAATTCGGGCTGTATTGCAATCTCAAACAGCTTTTCGATACCGGCTCCGGTTGCGTTCACTTCTATTTCCATTTTCTCAAAATCTCTTATCAACTCTCTTAGAGATAATATCATCTTGAGTTTCTCCTTTCTACTAAAGGCATTAGCCACCAATTTGGCTTTCCCTGGATAATAAAGAATCTCATAATCATAATCCTTGATTAGCTCTAACCACCTCATTTGGCGCATGTTGAGCTCTTTCTGCGTGAAAATGTACTAGAGCACTTATGGCTTGTGTAAATCTCGCACTTCTCTCCATACAAGTAGTGCCTCCAATCTTTAGGGCAAAACAATTGTCACGAGCCCAAGCTCATGGGTGGGGATATCGAATTTTATATTCCCTTAATTGTCTTGACGCGTACGTGATTACCTTGTTGTGTTGTATAAGAAGCACCCTAATTCCTTATGCGAAGCGTCACTACACATCACAAAATCTCTTTTTCCATCC
Organism: Apium graveolens; assembly: GCF_009905375.1. Classification (NCBI taxonomy): domain Eukaryota; kingdom Viridiplantae; phylum Streptophyta; class Magnoliopsida; order Apiales; family Apiaceae; genus Apium; species Apium graveolens. Next base: position 27,024,411 of record NC_133647.1, read on the forward strand.
GGCAACGCCATCATAGGGGTCGTCACCAATCTTTGCTTCAGTTCTTGAAAGTTGTTCTCGTATTTTTCTGTCCATTCAAACTTCTTAGTCTTACGAGTAAGCCGCGTTAAAGGGGGCTACTATCTTTACAAACTTGAACTAACCTCCGATAGTGACCGACCAATTCTACCTCTGGTAGTCGACCTAACCATGGTCATCAATTCATCAGGGGTCCTTTATTCATTCTTGTCAGGATCCTCCATGGGATCCTCCTCAGCAACTATCCCTTCTAGGACAACATCCTCAACATGAACATCATCCGATCCCGCGTTAGGACGCTCTATCGGATCCATAATCTGATCTCCAATAAGTAATAAAACATCATCGCGTTGTTGCTCCTCAACCTCAGGGTTCGGAGTCCCGCTACCATATACGATAACGAACTACGCTTCTATCACGATATTTATAAGGGTTCCCATAAGGGTTTTAACTTTCAGTACTACGTTAGGTAGCCCGACTAGGAACTTGGCAAGAGTTCTTATTATCTTAGTGAACTTATTATCTTAACGTCACATCATCTCTGAGGTTTATAACGCTTAGCTCTGATACCATTTCTGTAACACCCCCAAATCTGGGGTTGGGTATCCGGGTTGTCACGAGTTCCATTTCCCTTAATAACACCCAATCTTAATACACAATCAACTACTCTGAACTGTGACCCCATAATAAACACACACACCACAAGTTATAGTCTCAGAGATGAATATCCAAAAATAATCACAAGTCGTTTTATTCCACAATTATATGTCAATACACCTTAAAAAGGTTTCCGAATAAATTTACATTTCTTTGCCATTATTACAATTCATAAATATACATAATCTGGTACGTCAAAAGTTGAAAGCCTAGCCTATTGGTAATTTCTACCTCAGCTACAGTGGCCTCAACGCTTCCCGAAAGCTGCGGAACGTTTCCTATCCGCTTGCGAATTGGGAGCTTGGTCCTGTTCATCTTGTCTATCTGATGTTGTGTGATGAAAGAAGAAAGCAAGGGTGAGCAGCAAGCCCACCAAAATAATATGTATAATGATTAACAATATATGAGCCTTCTCATAGTACTCATGAAAATCTTGGTCAAAAGAAATGAACCAAGTTTGATATCTTAATGCGATGAAGTCGCAAAATATTCAGTATATATATACATATATACTTTTCAAAATATTGGAAGTCCTCTTCCATGCATAATACACACAGAGTTCCAGTGTATAACTGTATAAAAATATCATTGCAAGGTGATCTCATATATCTAACCTTGTCTCAACGTTTTTCTGAAAATCTTTGTCATGCATAAGATAATCATTTACTAGATATAAGTTTAAAAGATGAAGTTACAAGATACTCCAATATACTTATATCTTTTCTAAATACTACTTGAACTACCACCGTTCAAGTTATAATTAGTTTCAAAAGTTCATCACACTGATGAGACTACAAGATAAGACTTGAATAGATTCAATCTTTGAAATATTTTGAAGGAAATGAAGTTATGATATACTTCAATAAGTCCCGATATATATATACACCTATATATATACATACGTTTCCTGAAAACCTCTGTCATGTAAAGTATGAACAGAATTGCAATATCCAATAAATTTGGAAAGGAAAGAATTTTGGCATAAACCTGATATCTTACTGATCAGGCAAAGATACCAATAAGTAACCTTTTCTACTAGTAGATGGACGAATTCCCCACTGGTCATCACCCTGGTCGCAATAGGACCTTATGCTGGACTGCCACTCAGCCACTTATTCATTTGATGGACTCCCACTGAGCCACTTACACTATCATGGACGCCCACTGAGCCCATGTTGCTTATGCCGACTCGATAGACGGACTTACTTCCCAAACGTTGGGTAAGTAATCAATTCATTTACCAAAACTGCAACCTTGTTGCGAATATAAAATACACCATAGAGCCGGATCCCTCAGGTTTTGAACGAGTATTTAAATCCCCTTTAAAAGGAAGATCTTAAATATAAAAATGAGTTTTGGGATCCGCTCTAACTTTTAAAAATCATTTTGAAGACTCGAAAACACTTTAAAGAGTGTTTGGAGTAATGATGATTTAATGAAATAAATCAGTCCCAATATATTAGAAAATATCTGAATATTATTATTTAAATAATATTCTCATAAAGAATAATCTTTATAAAAAATAATTTAAGTAGAAGTTTTAAAACTTATACTTGAAATGAGTATTAAATAACCAAAGATATACTTATATGAAAGTACTATCTTTATTTGAATAATCAAAGATAAGTTTGATTATCGACACCTTATTCTTTAATAAAATAAAGAACATATCTCAGCAAATAATCGGAGTCATAGATCCTCAAATAAATATTCAAATAATATTCATTAAATAATATAAACTGAGTCATAAGCCCTCGAATGAATATTCAAATAATATTCAATAAATAATATAAAAGAGTCATAAGCCCTCGAATGAATATTCAAATAATATTCAAATAATAAAATAAAAGGAGTCATAAGTCCTCGAATGAATATTCAAAATAATATTCATTTAATAAAATAAAGAAGTCATAAGCCCTCGAATGAATATTCGTAATAATATTCATTAAATAAAATAAAGGAGTCATAAGCCCTCGAATGAATATTCGTAATAATATTCATTAAATAAAATAAAGTTATCGAATAAAACTTAATCGATTAATAGTTTTAAAAACTATATCAATATATATATATAAATATATATTATACTCGGGAGCCTCGCCTCCCGGTTTTAGAAAAAGTTCACCTTTTGATCCCCTATACTAAGGGTATACGCAAATACTGCTTATCTCTAGCATAAGTATTATGCAACGAATAAGCATTTGAACAAACAGATATATAAATCAAGAATACGAAACAGGCATGCATATATACCATATCACATGCTACAATATATCGCAAGAATTTGCTAATAACAAATATGCATTTATCACAAGATCATGCATATACACATATACATCACAACAACAATATAACGGGTAGAAAACTTGCCTGAGCGACTGGGGGTTACAAATGGCTCGGGACGAGTCTGGTAACCTATAAACAACATATAAGTTGGAATTAAACCGAAGTCACTTGTAAATCTATACTTTAACCAAATTAGACTCTAACGCTCGTTTTGCGCTTACTGATTCTCTTAAGTCGCTCGAGTACCCTCGGCTCCACCATTTTTAATAAATTAACCATTACGAGTTTTAAGGAGATTCCTTCGCGAGTGTCTTACCAACTGCCTATTACACTTTACATAAATGTTCAATACTCCAATTAGTCATTTAAGGTCTTTAACCTATGTTTCAAAGTAAGGCGAGGGGTAATGTTTCGTTCGCGAAACATCGTTACTTAAAACGGCCGTTTCTCCTAAACCGTACATCGGAATCAAACGAACCACATATCAAAACGAAGCTCGTAACATGAACTATCTAAATATGACAATGGTGAAAACCTAGCAAGGAGTTCTCGGGTCCTAATGTTATGAACAAAAGCAGTCTAAAGTAAATCGGACATTACGACGGCTATGTTTACGCGATTTCCAAATTTTTTACCATTCTAAATCATATCAATCCAACTACCAATCAACAACAACTCAAGATACACATCAATGATACTGATTTCAGTCATAATAAGCTCAAGGATCTCAATCCAATCATATATTATAACATCTCCAAATTCAACTAAACTACTTAACAATTAAGCTCGAATCATGCTTATCATTCAAATTACTACTCATCCATCCAAACCATCTCCAAACTTCAACATTCAAACTTATTACTAAAGGGTGTGAAGATTTATACCTTTCTTGGAGGGTGGAAAGTTACTAGGAAGCCTTATGGAGCCTCCTACAAGCTTGATCTTTCCAAAGAAATCAAGAACACAAAGTTAGGCTTTGAAGTTTCTAAAAGTCCGATTTAAAGAACTGTAAAAATGAGGGTCTTACCATGCTTATTTGGATGAGACTTGTGAACAAGAGTTGTAGGCCATCTCAATACCTTTCCAACAAGCTATAGAACACAACATTTGAGTGAGAAATGAAGGAGATACAGCAGTTTTAATGTGCTGATTCTGTTTTGGCCGAGAGCAATGAAAATGGGGGAGAAAAAAACTTGCTTGTGTTGACTTATTTTGTGGTGTAAATGGAATGGTAGGTGGATATTTGTTTGGCTAACTCTTGGTTAGTTAGTGGAAAGTGATGTAAGCAAGCCTATGTCACCACTTGCATCACTCTTGCCACTTGTCCTCTTCTTATGGTGGAAGCTTTTCATTAAGCTTAATCCTTGTTAATTAGGTGCTTTAATACTTGTATTATCCTTGCTAATCCCCTAGCTACTTGCCCAAGCTTGATCCTTAGTCGTTTAATTGCTTTACGACTCGTTTATTATTCATTCTCGTTGATCGTTTGAGGGATCATATCCGGGATCTTATTACTTGGGTTCCCCTAAACCTTTCTCAATATTTTATATTCCTTTTAAGATCCTCTCTTATAACCCTTGAATTTGAATCCTTTTAATCATGTTACTTTATACTCAATTCTTTCGGTATCTGGTGGATTTTCGGGAAAAATCAAAGTGTACGGATCCGAATTCTAATGACCTTTACATACACTCATTTAATTTATGAAATACTAATACGATCTTAGAATTTCCATAACAGTACTCCTATATAACGTGGTCTGATAATTTTCTTTAATCAGCATTGTCAGCAAAAGTTACTATTCATCCGTGTTTTAAAAATTCCAAAAATTGGGGTTATTACACCTATGTTGGCGTTGCCGGATGAAAAAGGAGGTTTTGTGAATTGTAGTGACGCTTCGCATAAGGAATTAGGGTGCTTCTTATACAGCACAACAAGGTAATCGCATACGCATCAAGACAATTAAGGGAATATGAAATTCGATATCCCCACTCATGAGCTTGGGCTCATGGCAATAGTTTTGCCCTAAAGATTTGAGGCACTACTTGTATGGATAGAAGTGCAAGATTTACACAAACCATAAGAGCTCAAGTATATTTCCACGCAGAAAGATCTTAACATGCGCCAGAGGAGGTGTTTAGAGCTAAATCAAGGATTACGATTATAAGATTCTTTATCATCCAAGGAAACCTAATATGGTGGCTAACACCGTTAGTGGAAAGGAGAGACTTAAGATGATAATGTATTTGGGAGAATTGATAAGAGATTTTGAGAAAATGGAATTAGAAGTGAAGGTAACCGGAGCCGGTACCGAAAAGCTGTTTGAGATTGCAATACAACCCGAATTATTGGAAAAGATCATATTGTACCAAGAAGAAGTGATAAAGGAAGGCAGGGAGCCAATGAATAGAGAAGAGATTAATACCGAGAAAGATGATAGGGGAATAATGAGGTTTTCCTACAGAAATTGGGTTCCAAACGTTCAAGAGCTTAAAGATAAGATCTTAGATGAAAGCCATAGCTAGAGGAATAAGATTAGGGCAAACCCTGAATGTGATATTCAGGGAGGTCGCCACCAAGAAAGAAGGAACTCATAACATAATGAAATGGAAAACAAGGATTTTAACGTATAAGATGACCCCGATTATGGGGAGTAGGATGAAATATTTTAGAATGAGAAAACGGAAGTCGAGCAAAGAAGGGAGCACCAGGACGGTACTCCTATGGGTTAATTCATGGACCTGCCTAAACAAAACTTATACTTTTATTCCCAACCACCACCCTGAGGAAAGAATGCGGTAGGAAATTCTTTCATGACCTTTAAGTCCCTAAGCTCTCAGAGTTCCAAGGAACAGGTTGACCCAGTCGAGGCAAGAGACTGGCTAAAGGAAATATAGGAATCATTTGAGATTCTAAATGATTTACGAATCACAAAAGACTATTTTTGTCACTTACCTTCCTAAAAGAGAGGCCACCCGCTGGTGAAAGACCAAGAAAGGCACGAAGCCAGAGGTTATGATAAACTGATTAAAGTTCAGTCAATTGTTTTCGAGAAAGTAATTCCTAAGGTTATGGAGATAATGTAAAAGCTTTAGAGCCCGAACAAAGGCGGACGAGTATGATGAATTATGAATCTAAGATTGTAGAAGCTGTCAAGATTCGTTCTGAGGACACGAATCCCAGAATGATGTGATGTTCGAAGTCAATGATTAGTGGGTTCATGAAATGATTGTAAGAGAAAGGAAAATAAAAAGAAACTGAAGTGGAAAGGAATATAAAGGCAATAGAGTTTGAGGAATAATAAGGGAGTTGGGTATGAGGAAACCCTAAAGACTCATAGTAATAGAAATAGAAAGGTATGTAATCATCAGGAGGAGGGTGATTCACCATGAGTTAAAGTTGATGGTTGAAGGCATAAGAGATATATATATTGTACCCCCTTTAAGTTGGGAGGATTCGAGGAAACCTTGAGATAGTTCGAAGGATAAACAATGAGACGCAGATAGACTGAGGAGACAAGAAAGTAAGAAATTAGGAAATTGGATGAAGGAAGTGACCTTCAAGAATGTGAAGTATAAGTAACACATGTGGCTTGATACCCAGAAAGGGAGACTCCAGGTATAAAAGATATCTCATCATTGAGATGACTGTTGAGATAAACAACAAAAGTAAATGAGGATTTAGTAAATAGAAGTTCACGTTGAACACAACCAATATCTTCCAGAACATCCATGTGATCATTACCGAATCAAGAAATAAAAGGGGATAACCATTATTGTCTTTTGGAGGCCATATGGATTGGCCTCATTTTGGATAAGGATACTATTATGAAATTTGGTATGGAATATCGAGGTGGAAATGATTGAATAAGATACCCTTATCAGGGATATATGACTTGATTTATCCATGGAATGATGTAAGTACCTTTTTAAAGGTGGAATTAAGGATATAACCTCAATAACTTGAGATGAATCATGGGGGAATGCATAAAGGTTGACATTTCACCCTTAATAGGGACATTATGAGTTTGGGTAATACGGAATGAAGGATTAAGGCAACAACAGCCTTTAAAGATCAGTAGAGAACTTTTTCAGAAGTACATAGACAGTGGTTCTAGTATTAGTAAATGGTATTTTGATATGCCCTGTATCTAGGGAATACAGGAGGAAGGATTTAAGGATAACCTTAGAGGTTTTACAAGGAGAAAGGAAATATTCAAAATTCTCAAGAATAGAAATTCTGATAAAGGAAATATGATGTAATAATAATAATGCCAGGTGGGCATGTATTAACCCATAAGAAACTATAGATCGACCCAATGAAGGTCAAGATTGGTGAAAACAAGTAGGACCCAAGATAAGAGACGTCCTATGTATGATCGAGAGTCAGTCGTGACAATGTTAACCTCAAAAAGACCGAGGCAATAACTTATGGAAAAAAATGGTGATTTTTTTTTCTCACCAAAGCGTAAGGAAGAGCATTTTCACACAAGCAATGATTGGAAATGAGGCAGAAAATTTAGTTGAAGATCATTTAAAATGACATTGATTGTAAGGAAATTTTACTATTAGGAAAGGCCAAAGAGGTGGCCGACACTCTAAGTTTAAGAGAGGAATTATAGGCGCTCGTGCCAGAAAAATACAGTGATGATGGTTGAAGCCGTAAAGGTTGTATTATGGTTTGGAAGATTGACATTCCTTCTAATGACTGTGCAATACCCAACCGTAATAGTCGTTTGGTAAAGGTTTAATTCGTGTAATCGTAATGAGCGGGCTATCTATCTTAGAAGGTACTATCATGAGAATAAGCCAGGACCATGTTTCAAAAGGACTAAAACAAACCTTTGAGTTAAGTCTTCTATTGAAGGTATATGATTAAGAATGGAATTAACCTGCTATCGTTGCTTTCATTGAATCTTTTCTGCAATTTTATCTGCTTCATGTCATATGTACGTCAAGTTCAGGAGTGTTCTTCATGAATCATGAACAGTGATCATGTTACTTTCTTAGAAGAATTCGATACGATATGTATGGACTCTGTATGGTTAGAAATTAAGATTTCATGGAAAACGAATGACTATAGTAGGTCCGTGGTGGAGTATAGGAATGCATCAACGATTCTTGAATAATGTGCCGATTACAACCGTGAGAGTTGTATTGTAATGGATGTTGAGATTGAGTACCACTAATCGGGTCGTGGTGATATATAAGTTATTAATGATAGACCGACTAAGCCGAACATTTACCTATGATATACTTATTCCTTCTTATGAATAGAGAGTCGTATTACTATACGAGGAAGGTTGCGATGCAAGCATTGAATTCTAATAACGATGATGTCTAGAATGAGATCCCAGATTCGATTTTCGATGTCGAGGGAGTTTCAAAGGTGATTGTGTATAAGCTCGAGCAAGAGCATGGGTCCATAGAATGATGGACAGAATAGAAAAAAATATTTAGGCATGTGAAATACGATGCTATAATACTTGATGTTGATTTATATACATATATGTTTTGTTCTCCTATGATAAACCTCTATAGTTCAGAGGTAGATTCCAAGCCAGATATTTTGTGGCAGTATATTTTTATATATACAATTCTCTTCAATTCGTTCTTTTCTCTCATTTTCATTTCATGTAAGCAGAGAAGAACAACCATTCCAGAAGGGGAGGTATTGCCGAATGACTATCTATCTGTGTGATAGAAGCCTAGTAGGATACCACATGTTATTTAATTGCTTGTTAAGTACTAAAGGCTGGCCACCTTCTGTACTAACTATGCGATATAACAAGTGTTCATGATCATAGTGATCTCTCAATAAATTCTTTTACTTCTATATGAAGGACCAAGCTTTTGAAGATGGAGGCAGCTAGAGATGAAGTGGTACCAAGTACGGTGGTATTCCGATTCTAACGCGTTCGTGATACTAAGGTTGACGCGATTATTAAAAGGTTATAGAACACTAACGGGCAAAAGTATAACCAGTATAATATTAGGAACGGAAGATAGTAGCGATTACGAACTGGAAAAGAATGGGTATTGAGAAGCAAAATCTATAATGCTAGAAGCTATGATGAGATTATGTGCAATGGACTTGAAAGAATTTGGAATGATCACTTAGCACGTATCGAGTTTTCTTACGATAATAGATCGTATGTCAGTATCGAGATATCGCCTTATGAGATCCTTGAGGGAAGACAATGTCGATCTCCCTTATGTTAGGATGAAGTTGTAGAGCGCAAGATGCTTGGACCCGCAGTAGTCCAAAGGACCAAGGATATAATAGATCTAATCAGAGGACGGCTGGTAGTAGCCCAAGATGGACATAAGAAGTATGTTGATTTGACATGAAAGGACAAAGAATAGGAAGTAGGGGACCTAATGCTATTATAGGTATTCCTTTGAAAGGATGGATGAGGTTCGGAAAGAAAGGAAAGCTAAGCCCATGAATTGTTGGACCCTTGGATATATTAAGACATATTGGGAAGTTAGCACATGAGCTAGCCCTACCCCCGAACATGTAGCAAGTTCATAACGTGTTCCACGTATCAATGTTAAGGAAGTGTTATTCGGATGCCAGACAAATAGGGACATATGAGCGCATAGACATGCAACCAGACGTAACCTATATGGAGCAACCAGGAAGGGTTATAGATTGAAAAGGAACTAGTGCTTAGGAGAAGGGTTATCAAACTAGTCATAGTTTGATGGTAGAACCACAATGTGGGAAAATTTACTTGAGAGTTAGAAAGTGCAATGCTAAGAGAGTATCCCTATTTATTTTCTATCTAATTCCGGGACGAAATCCTTTTAGGAGGGAGACTGTAATAACCCCAATTTTTGGAATTTTTGAAACTCTGATGAATAGTAACTTTTGCTGATGATGCTGATTAAGGAAAATTATCAGACCACACTATGTAGGAGTACTGTTATGAAAATTCTAAGATCGTATTAGTATTCCATAAAGTAAATAGTGTATGTAAAGATCGTCAAAATCCAAATTCGAACACTTTGATTTTTCCCGAAAATCCACCAGATACCGAAAGAATTGAGTATAAGGTAAGATGATTAAAAGGATTTTAATTCAAGGATTATAAAAGGAATTTAAAATATTGAGAAAGGTTTAGGGGAACCCAAGTAATAAGATCCCGGGTATGATCCCTCAAACGATAAACGAGAACGAAAGTTAAGCGAACCGTATAACAGATCAGCAATCATTAGCCAAGTAATTAGGAGTTAATCAAAGGGGTTAGTGGATGATGATGTCATCACACCAACAAGAGGAAGACAAGTGTAACAAGATGACATAAGTAGATGACATAAGCATGACCAAATGGGAAGGGTTGGTTGGTTGATTGTGAGCCACACAATTTTTACCATGGTTAAAGGTTAATTAACAAACAAAAAGGAAGCAACCAAGCAAACACATTCATTTCTCCCCCCCCATCTCCTTGCTCACGGTTTTTTGAAGAAAAACAAGAAGAAAAATTTCCAAACCCAAGCTCCACTCAATCATAATTCAAGAGGTTTGTTTCCTTGGATTCTTTATTTCATAACTAAGAAGAGCAAGTAGTTTGAGTGCTTGAATCCAAGGTTTGCTAGCTCAAATAAATCATTTTAGTTTAGGGTGAATAGTAACTTTCCAGAACAAATTTTTGATTCTTAATTTTATTTGTAAGATCAAGGTAGCTTAAGTATAGATTAAGGCTTCCATGGGCATTCCAAGGATCTTTAATGGATTAAAAACTTCAAGGAAGGTATAAAACTTCAAACCCTGGTTTTACTTTGAATATTTAGGAGTGGTTTTGATTAATATTGTTCATGAGAAGCATGATGCTTGTGTGTTTAAAGTTTGGTTTGGTTTGTAGTGATTGGATTTTAATTGAGGTGTTGATGATTTTTAATGGAGGAGTAGTAGTTTAAATGTTTAAGCATGAATTGGACCTTGTTTGATTTAGTAGTTTGGTAGAATTTGAAGATAGTATGATACTGGATTAAATTGAGATTCTTGGGCTTATTATGACTTAAATCAGTAGCATTGATGGTATCTTGAGTTGTTGTTAATTGGTAGTTGGATTGATATGATTTGGAATGGTAAAATTTGGGAAATCGCGTAAACATAGCCGTCGTAATGCCCGATTTACCTTAGACTGTTTTGTTCTTAACTTCAGGACCCGTGAACTCGCTGTTAGATTCTGACCATTGCCATGTTTAGATAGTTCATGTTACGAGCTTCGTTTTGATGTGTGGTTCGCTTGGATCTGATGTACGGTTTAGGAGAAACGACCATTTTATGTAACGGCGTTTCGCGAATGAACCATTACCCCTCGCCTTACTTTGAAACCTTGGTTAAGGCCCTTAAATGACTAATTGGAGTATGAAACAATTATGTAAAGTGGATTAGGCAGTTGGTAGAGTACTCGCGAAAGTATCGCCTTAAAATTCTTAATGGTTAATATATTAGAAATGGTGGAGCCGAGGGTACTCGAATGACTTATGTGATTCGTTAAGCGTAGAAGTGACCATAAGCGACCGTTAGGGTTCAATTGGTTAAAGTCTAGTTTCTTAAGCGACCGGGGTTTAATTTCGACTTATGTTGTTGTTCATAGGTTATCGGACCCACTCTAAGCTTAAGTCTATCTGGGAACACTCAGACAAGTTTTCTACCTGTTATACTGTTATACTGTTGTTGTGATGTATATATGTATATGCATTATCTTGTGATAAGTACATGATTGTTATTAGCAAATCTTGCGATATATTGGAGCATGTGATATGGTATATATACATGTCTGTTTCGTAATCTTGATATCTAATTGTTGATTCAATTGCTTATAAGCTGTATAATACCTATGCTAGAGATAAACAGTAGTTGCGTATACCCTTAGTATAGGGGACCCAAAGGTGAACATTTTCTAAACCGGGAGTCGATGTTCCCGAGTATATTGTATATATATATATATAGATATAGTTTTCAAAACTATTAATCGAATAAGGTTTATTCGATAACTTTATTTTATTTAATGAATATTATTTTGAATATTCATTCGAGGACTTATGACTCCGCTTATTTTATTAAATAATATTCTTTATTTTATTAAAGAATGATGTTTTGATAATCAAACTTATTTTTGATTATTCAAATAAAGATCGTACTTTCATATAAGTATATCTTTGGTTATTTATTATTCATTTCAAGTATGAGTTTTAAAACTTCTACTTCAATTATTTTTATAAGGATTATCCTTATGGGAATATTATTTAAATAATAATGTTCAGATATTTTCTAAATGTATCGGGACTGATTTATTTCATTAAATCAGCATTACTCCAAACATTCTTAAAAATGTTTTCGAGTCTTCAAAATGATTTTTAAAAGTTAGAGTACATCCCAAAACTCATTTTTATATTTAAGATCTTCCTTTCGAAGGGGATTTAAATACTCGCTCAAAACCTGAGGGATCCGGCTCTGTGGTGTATTTTATATTCGCAACAAGGTTGCTGTTTTGATAAATGAATTATTACTTACCCAACATTCGGGAAGTAAGTCCATCTATTTGAGTCGGCATAAGCAACATGGGCTCAGTGGGCGTCCATGAAAGTGTAAGTGGCTCAGTGAGAGTCCATCAAATGCGTAAGTGGCTGAGTGGCAGTCCAGCATAAGGTCCTAATACGGACAGGGTGATGACCAGTGGGGGATTCATCCATCTACTAGTAGAAAAGGTTACTTATTGGTATCTTTGCCTGATCAGCAAGATATCAGGTTTATGCCAAGGTTTTCTCCTTTCCAAATTCATTGGATATTACAACTCTGTTTATAATTTTCATAACAGAGGTTTTCAAGGAGTGTATGAAATGTATATATATATAGGTGTATATATATATATCGGGACTTAATGAAGTATCTCGTAACTTCATTATTTATAATGATATTTCAAGGATTGAATATATTCAAATCTTATCTTGTAGTCTCATCTATGTGGTGAACTTTTGAAATGGATTATACCTTGAATGGTGGTAGTTTAAGTAGTATTCGGAAAAGATATAAGTATATTGGAGTATCTCGTAACTTCACCTTTTCAACTTATATCTGGTTAATGTTTATCTTATACATGACATAGATTTTCAGAAAAACATTGAGACAAGGTTAGATATATGAGATCACCTTGCAACGATATTTTTATACAGTTATAAACTGGAACTCTGCGTATATTATGCATGGCAGAGGATTTCAAAGATTTTGAAAAGTATATATACATATATACTAAATATTTTGCGACTTGGTCGCATTAAGAGGTCAACCATAGTTCAATTCTTCTTGACCAAGACTTTCATGAGTGCTATGAGAATGCTCATATATTGTTAATCATTATACATATTATTTTGGCGGGCTTGTTGCTCACCCTTGCTTTCTTCTTTCATCACACAACAACAGATAGACAAGATGAACGGGACCAAGCTCCCAATTCGTGAGCGGATAGGAAACATTCTGCAGTTTCCTCTAGGCGTTGATGCCGTCGTAGCTGATGTAGGAACTACCAATAGGCTAGGTTTTCAACTATTGATGTACCAGACTTATGTATATTATGAATTGTAATAATGGCAAAGAATATGTAAATTTATTCAGAAACCCTTTTGAGGTGTAATGACTTATAATTGTGGAATAAAATGACTTATGTTATTTTTGGTATTCATCTCTGAGACTATAACTTGTGATGTGTGTGTGTGTATATTGTGGAGTCACAGTATGCAGTAGTTGGTTGACTGTTAAGATTAAGTATTGATAAGGGAAATGGAACTCGTGACAACCCGAATCCCCGGCCCCGGATTTGGGGGTGTTACACATATCAATTAGCGATTATATTGTAACTGTGTGATATATAAACACAGACATAGGGTTTACACTATATGTGTTATCATTATCGAGAATATTATTCATTGTAACCCTAGCAGCTCTCGTGATATTTGTTCATCACTGAGAGAGGACAGTTCTACATTGTAACAGAGTTTAATAAAGTTTGTTTTCAAGTTACTTGTGTTCTTTGAATTCAATTTGATTGTGCTATACACTGTATTCAACCCCCTTCTACAGTTTGTGTGACCTAACAAGTGGTATCATAGCCTATCTGTTAACACACAAACAGTTGAAGATCCAAAAATAATCATGTCTGAAGCAGAAACTCCAACCAAGCCCACCAAAACTGAAGATCCCCCAAAGACTCAAATCCATAGTCGATATGAGGCTATTAGAGTTCCCATACTGAAACCATCTTAATATCCCATATGGAAGGTGAGGATGACTATATTTCTGGAAGCTAAAGATCCAGAATATCTTGACAGAATCAATGAAGGACCTCACAAGCCAACAAAGCTCGCTGTTGTAGTTGCAGGTGAAGCAGCAAAGTCTATACCAAAGGAGAAGAGTAATTACACTACTGAAGATATAACATCAATTGCTAAGGATGCTAAGGTACGACACTTGCTGCATAGTGCCATTAATAATGTAATGTCAAACAGGGTAATTAACTGCAAGACTACAAAGGAGATATGGGATGCCTTGGAGACAAGGTGCCAGGGAACTGATTCGATTAAGAAGAACATGAAGACTATACTCACTCAAGAGTATGAACACTTTGACTTAAAGCCTAATGAGTCATTGACTGATTTATATGACAGATTTGTCAAACTCTTGAATGATTTGTCACTAGTTGATAAGGAGTATGATCTTGAAGATTCAAACCTTAAATTCCTGTTAGCTCTTCCTGAAAGTTGGGATTTAAAGGCCACAATTATAAGAGACAACTATAATCTTGAACAAACAACTCTTGATGAAATTTATGGGATGCTCAAGACTCATGAACTTGAGATGGAACAAAGAAGCAAGAGGAAAGGAGGAAAGTCAAGAACAGTTGCTCTTAAGGTTGAGGAAGAATCCCCCAAAGAAGCCACCGTAAGGAAAGGAAAGGGAAAAGCGCTCATCACAAAGACTGATACTGAGTCATCAAGTTCTGATAGTGATGATGACTCAGAAACTGAAAGCTTGCCTGAGATGGATGTTGATGAAGAGATGATGAAGCTGTGTGCTCTTATGGTGAAAGGAATCACAAGGATTGCATACAGAAAGTTCAGGAAGGGAAAGATGTTTTCCAGGAAAGGTGCAAGTTCTGATAAGAAGAGTTTCAGAAAAACTGAAGGCAAAGGAGGGAAGTCTGAGAGAGGAGATTACATAAATGTCAAATGTTACAACTGTGGTGAGAAAGGCCACATATCTCCTGATTGCAAGAAAGTGAAGAGTGACAAAGACAATACTCTTGTCACAAAGAAGAAAAGCTGGACAGATACTTCAGATTCTGAAAGTGAGGTGAACTATGCCTTGATGGCAAATGCTGATAGCAGTCCTGAAGCTGCTGAGTTAAAGGTACCTCAAACTACTTATGCCTTTCATACTGATGATATTAATGAGTTGAGAAGATATCTTAAAACCATGTTCATTAGTTATAGAAATCAAACTTTAACATGTGAAAGATTAACTTCTGAAAATCTTGCTTGTAAAAAGAGGAGTGATTATTTAGAAAAAGAGTTAGTCATGTTCCATCAAACTCAGAAAGATAGAGATGATGATTTCTATGTTAGGGATGAAGTGCTTAAAATGAATGAATCTCCAAAGACTGAGTTAGAAAATGAAGAGATTATCAGGACTTGGACTAACTCTGGTAGAACAACTCAGAATTTTTTAAGTAGTGGAAACTGGAAAGAGGGCTTAGGTTATGGAGATGATAAGAATGATAAAGGAACTGTAGAAGTTAAGCCTATAGGTGTTAAACAAAAGCCAAAATTAAAACCTGTTAAGTTTATAGCTGTAAAGTCTGATACTGAGAAATCAGAAGTTAAAGAGGAAATAATTCTGACAAACTAAAACAGGAAAAGACAACTGAAGTTAACGTAGGCTTAATGACAAAGAAGCAGCTTAAGCATAAGCGGAAAGTTGTTAAAAATATAAACAAGATAAAGTCACCTAGGAAAAATAGGAATGGAAAGGAAGGTGTGAATAAAAGCAATGATTATAAGCCTGTTCCTAATGCTCCTAGAAAAACACGTCATAACTGTGGAAGTTCTAACCATCTGGCTTCTTTTTTCAGGAAGAATAAGAACATAAACTCCTTACCTTCAAAGTCAGGAGTTAAGAGTCAGTCTGTTAGATATAGGCCACAAAATCCTTATTTTCATTGTGGTAGTTTATGGCATTCCATTTATACTTGTAAGGAATATCATAGTTTGTACTATGATTATTATCAAATAAAACCTTCTTTTAAGAAAGTTAGCATTGTTCCTTCTAGTGTAAGTTCTGATACAAAGTCTGATAGTGTAAATGCTGATAAGAAAAATGTTAACATAAACTCTGATGCTAAATCCGCTGCAAATGTTAACAAACCTAATAAGGCCAAAGGATTCAAGCTAGTCTGGATCCTTAAAACTAATCATTAGTGGTCTTTGTGATTGCAGGGCAACAGGAAAAATATCCTAGTTCTGGACAGTGGATGCTCAGGACATATGACTGGAAATAAAGCCCTGCTATCAGACTTTGTGGAGAAGGCTGGCCCAAGTGTTTCTTATGGAGATGGCAACAATGGAAAAACACTGGGATATGGAAATATCAATCTTGGGAATGTCATCATTAAAGAAGTAGCTCTGGTCTCAGGACTTAAACACAATCTGCTGAGTGTTAGTCAAATCTGTGACAGAGGTTATCCTGTGGATTTCTTTGAAGAACACTGTGAAGTTGTATGCAAATCTACAGGAAAAGTTGGTTTGAAAGGATACAGGCATGGTAACATTTATGAAGCCAAGCTTTCAACAAGTACTGATGGTTCTGCAATCTGTCTGATGAGTAGAGCATCAATTGAAGAAAGCTGGAATTGGCACAAAAAACTCTCTCATTTAAATTTCAACAATATAAATGAACTAGTCAAGAAAGATCTTGTGAGAGGACTGCCAAAATCAGTATTTGCTCCTGATGGCCTTTGTGATTCATGTTAGAAGGCTAAAAAAAGAAAATCTTCATTCAAGAGCAAGACTGAATCATCAATTCTTGAGCCTTATCACCTACTTCATGTAGATCTATTTGGTCCAGTGAATGTCATATTTATTGCAAAGAAGAAATATGCTATGGTCATAGCGGATGAGTTCACCAGATACACATGGGTGTATTTCTTGCACGCAAAAAGTGAAACTGCATCTATCTTGATTGATCATGTCAAGCAACTGGATAAATTGGTCAAAGATTCTGTGAAGATCATAAGAAGTGATAATGGCACTGAGTTCAAGAATTTGACAATGGAAGAGTTCTGCAAAGACCATGGAATCAAGCAGGAATTTTCTGCTCCTGGAACTCCACAGCAAAATGGAGTTATTGAAAGAAAGAATAGAACTCTTATTGAAGTTGCACGAACTATGCTTGATGAAGCAAAGCTACCAACCTATTTTTGGGATGAAGCTGTGCAGACTGCCTGTTTTACTCAGAATGCAACACTCATTAACAAGCATGGAAAGACACCACATGAGATGGTGAAGAAAAAGATGCCAAATTTGAAGTATTTTCATGTATTTGGATGCAAGTGTTTTATTCTTAAGACTCACCCTGAACAGCTATCCAAATTTGATTTAAAAGCTGATGAAGGAATTTTTGTTGGGTATCCACTCTCCACAAAAGCCTTCAGAGTCTACAATTTAAGAACAAGGGTTGTCATGGAATCTATCAATGTCTCCTTTGATGATAAGAAGATTACTGGACTTGAAGATTTAAATGATAATGATCAGCTGAGATTTGAAAATGAAGACTTAAATTCTGATACTGAAAATCCTGACAGTCTAAATCCTGATACTGCAAACTCTGATGGATTAAACTCTGATGTTATTGAAACTGTGGTGACTACGCCAAAGGAATATGCACCTGTACAGGGGGAGCATACTGAAGATACAACCACATCTCAAGAAGCATCAGAACATACAACTGGCTCTTCAAGTTCTTATTCATCAAGTTCTGATAAGCCAAGTTCTGATAATTCTGAAAACTCAATTTCTGAAAGATCCAACTCAGAGAGCATAGTTTCAGGGGGAGCATCAGAAAATGTTGATGAAGATATCATGGATCATGGGGGAGCATCCAGTTCTAGAGAAAACCTTCCATCTGCAAGGAAGTGGACTAAATCATATACACCTGACTTAATTATTGGAAATCTTGATGCAGGTGTTAGATTTAGAATAGCTACTTCAAGTGAATGTCTCTATAATTTTTTTCTTTCTCAGACTGAATCAAAGAAAGTGGAAGAAGCTCTTCAAGATACTGATTGGGTGCAAGAAATGCAGGAAGAGTTAAATGAATTTGAAAGAAACAAAGTCTGGACCCTAGTGCCAAGACCAAAGAACAGATCTGTTGTTGGTACAAAGTGAAACAAAACTGATAGTGATGGCATAATTACAAGGAATAAAGCAAGGCTGGTTGCAAAAGGATATTCTCAACATGAGAGAATTGATTATGATGAAACATTTGCACCAGTTGCTAGATTGGAAGCCATAAGGATATTTTTGGCTTAGGCTGCTCACAAAAAGTTTATTGTCTTTCAAATGGATGTGAAAAGTGCTTTTCTCAATAGAGAGTTGGAAGAGGAAGTATATGTTGAACAACCTCCGGGCTTTATAGATTCCAAATTTCCAAATCATGTCTACAGGCTTGATAAAGTACTTTATGGCCTTAATCAAGCTCCAAGAGCATGGTATGAGACTTTAGCTCAGTTTCTTCTAGAAAGTGGATTTAACAGAGGAACTATTGACAAAACTCTGTTCTACCTCAACCATGGAAAGGACTTACTTTTGGTTCAGATATATGTTGATGATATCATCTTTGGTTCTACAAAAACAGACTTTACAAGAAGTTTGCCAAACTGATGCAGTCAAGATATCAAATGAGTATGATGGGGGAACTTAGCTATTTTCTGAGCCTTCAAGTCAAGCAGAATGAAGAAGGCACTTTTATTTGTCAAACCAAGTACACCAGAAATTTGCTGATGAAATTTGGAATGCAAGATTATTCAAGTGCATCCACTCTCATGGCCACTGTAACAAAATTGGATAAGAATACTGGTTAATCAGTAGATATTACTGATTAAAGAGGTATGATTTGTAATAACCCCAATTTTTGGGAAATTTTTGAAACCCTTATGAATAGTGTTTTTGCTGAATGAGAAAACTTTTCATGCCACACTATGTAGGGGTTCTGATATGGATATTCTGAGATTTTATTAGTACTTTATATGGGATATAAGTGTATGTAAAGATCGTCAGAATCCAAATCCGAACACTTTGATTTTTCCCGGAAATACACTAGATACGGAAAGATTTGAGAAAAAGGTAACAGGATAAAAAGGATTTAAATTAAAGGATTATAGGAGAGGATCATAAAAGGAATATAATATATTGAGAAAGGTTAAGGGAACCTAAGTAATAAGATCCCGGGTATGATCCTTCAAACGATAAACGAAAACGAAAGTTAAGCGAACCGTATAACAGATCAGCGGTCATTAGGCAAACAATTAGGAAGTTAATCAAAGGGATTAGAGAGGATGATGTCACCCAACCAATGAGAAGAGGACAAGGAGGGGAGGATGACATCATGAGGATGACACAAGCATGATATGGGAAGGAAGGAGATGTGGTGGCTTTTTAACCACACAAAATCAAGGGCAACTAGGTAATTTACTAAAACAAACACAAAAATCAAACCAACCAAGCCAAGCAAATCATTTTTCATCAAAATCAAAAAGAAACCAAGGCATTGTTCTTCATGCTCTCGGCCAAAACAGAACCAGAACACTAAAACTGCTGTATCTCCTTCATTTCTCACTCAAATATTGTGTTCTATAGCTCATTGGAAAGGTATTGAGATGGCCTACAACTCTTGTTCACAAGTCTCGTCCAAATAATCATGGTAAGACCCTCATTTTTACAGTTCTTTAAATCGGACTTTTAGAAACTTCAAAGCCTAACTTTGTGTTCTTGATTTCTTTGGAAAGATCAAGCTTGTAGGAGGCTCCCTAAGGCTTCCTAGCAACTTAACACCTCCCAAGGAAGGTATAAACTTCAAACCCTAGCCTTTACTTTATTTGTTAGTAAGTTTAATGGTTGGTGTTGTGAAATGAGAAGCATGGATTGTGATTATTAGTAGTTTGGTTTGATTTGGAAGTGTTTTTGGTAATTGAAGCTTGATTATAGTTCATAGGTCGTGATTGTGGTTGTTTGAGTTGAAAACCTTGGAGATTATGGACTGATGTGGTATGGTTTAGGTGAAGTTTTGTTGTATTGATGGTTATGAGTTGGTTGGTGGTTAATTGGAGTAGTTTAAACATTGGTAATCGCGTAAACATAGCCATCGTAACGTCCGATTTTCTTTGGACTGTTTTTGTGCATAACATTAGGACCCGAGAACCCCCTGCTAGATTTTGACCACTTCCATGTTTAGATAGATCATGTTACGAGCTTCGTTTTGATATGTAGTTCGTTCGATTCCGATGCACGGTTTAGGAGAAACGACCGTTTCAAGTAACGGCGTTTCGCGAACGAAACTTTTCCCCTCGCCTTACTTTGAAACATAGGTTAAAGACCAAAAAGGGTTAATTAATGCATGAAACATTTATGGTAAGTGTGTTAGGCAGTTGGTAAGACACTCGCGAAGGAATCGCCTTAAAACTCGTAAAGGTTAAATTATTAAAAATGGTGGAGCCGAGGGTACTAGAGTGACTTAAGAGAATCAGTGAGCGCAAAACGAGCGTTAGAGTCTGAGTTGGTTAGAGTATAGATTTACAAGTGACTTTGGTTTAATTCCAACTTACTTGTTGTTTATAGGTTACCAGACTCATCCCGAGCCATTCGTAACCCCCAGTCGCTCAGGCAAGTTTTCTACCCGATATACTGTTGTTGTGATGTAAATATATGTATATGCATTATCTTGTGATAGTGCATGATTGTTATTAGCAAATTTTGCGATATATTGGAGCATGCTGATATGGTATATATGCATGTCTGTTTCGTAATCTGGTTATCTATCTGTTGATTTCAATGCTTATAGTTGCATAATACCTATGCTAGAAATAAGCAAGTAGTTGCGTATACCCTTAGTATAGGGGATAAAAGGTGAACATATTTCTAAACCGGGAGTCGATGTTCCCGAGTATATTATATATATATATATATATATATATATATATATATATATATATATATATATATATATATATGGATATAGTTTTTAAAACTATGGATCGAATAAGGTTTATTTGATACCTTTATTTTACTTAATTGAATATTAATTTGAGTATTCATTCGAGGGCTTATGACTCAGTTTATATTATTATTGAATATTACTTGGATATTCATTTGAGGATGTATGACTCCTTTATTTTATGAATATTATTTATAGTATTCATTCGAGGTATTATGACTCCGCTTATTACTTAATAATATTCTTTATTGTATTAAACAATAAGGTGTCGATAATCAAACTTACTTTTGATTATTCAAATAAAGATATTACTTTCGTATAAGAATATCTTTGATTATTTGCTATTCATTTCAAGTATAAGTTTTAATACTTCTACTTCAATTATTTTATAAAGATTATTCTTTATGGGAATATTATTTAAATAATAATATTCAGACATTTTCTAAATATTCTGGGGACTGATTTACTTCATTAAATCAGCTTCACTCCAAACATTCTTAAAAATGTTTTGTGAGTCTTCAAAATGATTTTTTTAAAAGTTAGAGCGGATCCCAAAACTCATTTTTTTTAAGATCCTGTAATAACCCCAATTTTTGGAAAATTTTTGAAACCCTTATGAATAGTGTTTTTGCTGAATGAGAAAACTTTTCATGCCACACTATGTAGGGGTTCTGATATGGATATTCTGAGATTTTATTAGTACTTTATATGGGATATAAGTGTATGTAAAGATCGTCAGAATCCAAATCCGAACACTTTGATTTTTCCCGGAAATCCACTAGATACGGAGAGAATTGAGTATAAGGTAACAGGATAAAAAGGATTTAAATTAAAGGATTATAGGAGAGGATCATAAAAGGAATATAATATATTGAGAAAGGTTAAGGGAACCTAAGTAATAAGATCCCGGGTATGATCCCTCAAACGATAAACGAAAACGAAAGTTAAGCGAACCGTATAACAGATCAGCGGTCATTAGGCAAACAATTAGGAAGTTAAGCAAAGGGATTAGAGGAAGTGATGTCACCCAACCAATGAGAAGAGGACAAGGAAGGGAGGATGACATAGCAATGTGATGTAAGCATGACATAGGGAAGGAGGAGGTGTGGTTGGTTTATAACCACACAAATATAAGGTTATTAAGGTAATTAACCAAAAACAAAACAAAAAACAACCAAGCTAAGCCAAACAAATCAAAAAACACAAAATCATTTCATTCTCATCATCTTGCTCTCGGCTTTTCATCTTTTTCAAGGGCAAGAATTTCAAAAATCAAGTTCCAAGCATTGTTAAATCACAAGGTAATTATCTAAGCTTCCTTGTACATAGATATGGATATGCTATAAGTTTAAGCTCCTAATTCCTTCACAATCTCTTCCAATAAATCAAGGAAGAAGATGGTGAATAGTAACCTTCAAGAAATAACTTTAGTTTTCTTGAATTTTTATGAAAGATTAAGGTTATACAAGCAAGGATCAAGGTTCTTTTAGGCATTCAAAGCTCTTGGGTTGTGTTAGGAAGCTTCAAGGAGGTATAAACAACTTTCACCTTTAACTTATAGTTTGAACTTTGAGTTTTGATGAGTTTATGGATGGATTAATGTATATATAGAAATATCCATGTATGTATAGCAAGATCCATGTATGTTAGATAGTTTGGTTGGATTTGTGGTGATTTTGGATATGAATCTTGGTTAATGGTTAATGAATCTTAAGTTATGGTTAGTAGATCATGTTTGCGGTTGAATAAGTTGGAAAACCTTGAGATTATGGACTGACTTTGCCTTGATATAAGTTGTGTTTGATGTATTGATGATGGTTGGGTGGTTTGTAGTGAATTGGTAAAGAATTGGAGTGGTATAAATATTGGTAATCGCGTAAACATAGCCGTCGTAACGTCCGATTTTCTTTAGACTGTTTTGTGCATAACATTAGGACCCGAGGACCCCCTGCTAGATTATGACCACTGCCATGTTTAGATAGCTCATGTTACGAGCTTCGTTTTGATATGTAGTTCGTTCGATTCCGATGCACGGTTTAGGAGAAACGACCGTTTCAAGTAACGGCGTTTCGCG
The DNA here is from genome assembly GCF_009905375.1 of Apium graveolens. Lineage (NCBI taxonomy): Eukaryota > Viridiplantae > Streptophyta > Magnoliopsida > Apiales > Apiaceae > Apium > Apium graveolens. Next base: position 27,047,719 of record NC_133647.1, read on the forward strand.
AACGAAACTTTTCCCCTCGCCTTACTTTGAAACATAGGTTAAAGACCAAAAAGGGTTAATTAGTGTATGAAACAATTATGGTAAGTGTGTTAGGCAGTTGGTAAGACACTCGCGAAGGAATCGCCTTAAAACTCGTAAAGGTTAAATTATTAAAAATGGTGGAGCCGAGGGTACTCGAGTGACTTAAGAGAATCAGTAAGCGCAAAACAAGCGTTAGAGTCTAAGTTAGTTAAAGTATTGATTTACAAGTGACTTTGGTTTAATTCCAACTTACTTGTTGTTTATAGGTTACCAGACTCGTCCCGAGCCATTCGTAACCCCCAGTCGCTCAGGCAAGTTTTCTACCCGTTATACTGTTGTTGTGATGTAAATATATGTATATGCATTATCTTGTGATAAGTGCATGATTGTTATTAGCAAATTTTGCGATATATTGGAGCATGCTAATATGGTATATATGCATGTCTGTTTCGTAATCTGGTTATCTATCTGTTGATTTCAATGCTTATAGTTGCATAATACCTATGCTAGAAATAAGCAAGTAGTTGCGTATACCCTTAGTATAGGGGATAAAAGGTGAACATATTTCTAAACCGGGAGTCTATGTTCCCGAGTATATTATATATATATATTTATTTATATATATATATATGGATATAGTTTTTAAAACTATTAATCGAATAAGGTTTATTCGATAACTTTAACTTTATTTTATTATTGAATATTATTTTGAATATTCATTCGAGGACTTATGACTCCTTTTACTTTATTAATGAATATTATTTTGAATATTATTCGAAGGCGTATGACTCCTTTTATTTATTTATCTGAATATTATTTGAATATTCATTCGAAGGCTTATGACTCAGTTTATATTATTTAATGAATATTATTTGAATATTCATTTGAGGATCTATGACTCCGATTATTTGCTGAAATATATTCTTTATTTTATTAAAGAATAAGGTGTTAATAATCAAACATATTTTCGATTATTCAAATAAAGATAATACTTTCATATAAGTATATCTTTGGTTATTTAATACTCGTTTCAAGTATAAGTTTTAAAACTTCTACTTCAATTATTTTTATAAAAGATTATTCTTTATGGGAATATTATTTAAATAATAATATTCAGTCATTTTCTAAATATTCTGGGGACTGATTTACTTCATTAAATCAGCTTTACTCCAAACACTCTTTAAAGTGTTTTCGAGTCTTCAAAATGATTTTTAAAAGTTAGAGCGGATCCCAAAACTCATTTTTATATTTAAGATCTTCCTTTTAAAGGGGATTTAAATACTCGTTCAAAACCTGGGGAATCCGGCTCTGTGGTGTATTTTATATTCGTAACAAGGTTGCAGTTTTGGTAAATGAATTGATTACTTACCCAACGTTCGGGAAGTAAGTCCATCTATTGAGTCGGCATAAGCAACATGGGCTCAGTGGGCATCCATGATAGTGTAAGTGGCTCAGTGGGAGTCCATCAAATGCATAAGTGGCTGAGTGGCAGTCCAGCATAGGTCCTAATGCGGCCAGGGTGATGACCAGTGGGGAATTCGTCCATCTACTAGTAGAAAAGGTTACTTATGGGTATCCTTGCCTGATCAGCAAGATATCTAGTTTATGCCAAAATTCTTTTCCTTTCCAAAATTCATTGGATGTTTCAAACTCTGTTCATACTTTACATAACAGAGGTTCCAGGAAATGTTTAAGAGAGATATATATGTGGATATATATATATCGGGACTAAATAAAGTATCTCGTAACTTTATTTCATTCAATAATATTTCAAAGATTGAATCTATTCAAATCTTGTCTTGTAGTCTCATCTATGTGATGAACTTTTGAAACTGATTATAACTTGAACGGTGGTAGTTCAAGTAGTATTGGGAAAGATATAAGTATATTGGGGTATTTGGTAACCTCATCTTTTAAACTTATATCTAATTAATAATTGTCTTAGGAATGACAAAGATTTTCAGAAAAATGTTGAAACAAGGTTAGATATATGAGATCACCTTGCAACGATATTTTTTTTATACAGTTATACACTGGGACTTTGTGTATATTATGCATGGAAGAGGACTTCCAATATTTTGAAAAGTATATATGTATATATACTGAATATTTTGCGACTTCATCGCATTAAGATATCAAACTTGGTTCATTTCTTTTGACCAAGACTTTCATGAGTATTATGAGTAGGCTCATATATTGTAAATCATTATACATATTATTTTGGTGGGCTTGCTGCTCACCCTTGCTTTATTTCTTCATCACACAACAACAGTTAGGAAAGATGGCCAGACTCCAGCAGACCCAGCGCAAGCGCGTGGGAAGCGTCCCGCATCTTCCCGTTGATATTGTAGCTGCTATAGCTGCAGAGGTAGATCTATTGTAGATCAGACCATCTACTTTTGAGAATCAATTATGTATAATTATAACTTGTGGCAGATAATGGCAATTAACTGTAAATTTATCAAGTAATCATTTTGGGTTGTAATAACTTTTAAATTGTGGATTCAAAGACTTGTACTTATTTAAATTTCATCTCTGAGACTATAACGGGTTGTGGTGTGTGTTAGTGTGGGGTCACAGCATAAGGTTATTATTATTAATTAAGTGAAGTGATATTGTGGAAAGAAAGACCGTGACGACCCGGATCCTCGACCCCGGATCTGGGGGTGTTACAGAAATGGTATCAGAGCCAAGCGTTATAAACCTCAGAGATGATGGGACGTTAAGATAATAAGTTCACTAAGATAATAAGAACTCTTGCCAAGTTCATAGTCGGACTACCTAACGTAGTACTGACAGTTAAAACCCTTATGGGAACCCTTATAAATATCGTGATAGGAGCGTAGTTCATTATCGTATATGGTAGCGGGACACCGAACCCTGAGGTTGAGGAGCAACAACGCGATGATGTTTTATTACTTATTGGAGATCGGATTGTGGATCCGATAGAGTGTCCTAATACAGGACCGGATGATGTTGATATTGAGGATGTAGCGGTTGAGGATGTTGTCCTAGAAGGGATAGTTGTTGAGGAGGATCCCATGGAGGATCCTGACAAGATTGGATAAAGGACCACTGATGAATTGATGACCATGGTTAGGTCGACTACCAGAGGTAGGATTGGCCGGTCACTACCGGAGGTTCGTTTAAGTTTGTAAAGATAGTAGCCCCTTTAACACGGCTTACTCGTAAGACTGAGAAGTTCGAATGGACAGAGAAATGCGAGAACAGCTTTCAAGAACTGAAGCAGAGGTTGGTGATGGTCCCTATGCTGGCGTTGCCGGATGGAAAAGGAGATTTTGTGAAGTGTAGTGACGCTTCGCACAAGGGCTTAGGGTGCGTGCTTATGAAGCACGGTAAGGTAATCGCGTACATGTCAAGACAATTAAGGTAATATGAAATTCGATATCCCCGCCTATGAGCTTAGGCTCGTGGCAATAGTTTTACCCTAAAGATTGGAGGCACTACTTGTATGGAGAGAAGTGCGAGAATTACCTCAGCCATAAGTGCTCTAGTACATTTTCACGTAGAAAGAGCTCAACATATGCCAGAGGAGGCAGTTAGAGCTAATCAAGAATAATGATTGGGAGATTCTTTATCATTCGGGGAAAGCCAATGTGGTGGCTGATGCCCTTAGTAAAAAGGAGAGACTCAAGATGATAATGCCTTTGGGAGAGTTTATAAGAGATTTTGGAAATAGTAGTGAAGGTAACCGGAGCCGGTACCGAAAAGCTGTTTGAGATTGCAATAGAGACCGAATTATTGGAAAAGAGCATATTGTGCCAGAAAAAGTGATGAATGAAGGCAGAGAGCCAACAATTAGATAAAAGATTAATACCGAGAAAGATGATAAAGGAATAATGAGGTATTCGTACAGAATTTGGGTTCCAAATGTTCAAGAGCCTAAAGATGAAATCTTAGATGAAAGCTAGTTTGAGGAATAAGATTTAGAGAAAACCCTGAACGTGATAGTCAGGGAGGTCGCCATCAAGATAGAAGGAACCCATAACATAATGAAGTGGAAAATGAGGATTGTAAATTAAAAGATGACCCCAATTATTGGGAGTAGGATGAAACATTTCATACTAAGGAAACAGAAAGTCGAGTAAGGAAAGGAGACCCGAGACGGTACTCCTATACGGCAATTCATGGACCTGTCTAGACAGAACTTAGACTATTATCCCCAACCACCACCCTGAGGAAACAATGCGGTGAGAAATTCTTTCAGGACCTTTCAGTCGCTAAGATCTCAGAGTTCCAAGGAACAAGCTGACCCAGTCGAGGCAAGAGCCTGGCTAAAGGAAATACATGAATCATTTAAGATTCTAAATAATTGACGAATCACAAAAGACTATTTTTGTCACTTACCCTCCTAAGAGAGAGGCCACCCGCTGGTGAAAGGCCAAGGAAGGCACGGAGCAAGAGATTATAATAAACTGATTTAAGTTCAGACAATTATTTTCGGGAAAGTACTTCCCAAGGTTATGGAGGTAGTGTAAAAGCTTTGGAGCTAGAACAAAAGCGGATGAGTATGATGAATTATGAATCTAAGTTGTAAAAGTTATCAAGATTCGTTCTGAGGACACGAATCCAGAATGACGGGATGGTTGAAATCAATGCTTATGTAGTGTTGGTTCATGTAATGGTTGTAATGGAAACGAAAATAAAAAGAAACTGAAGTGGAAAGGAATATAAAGGCGATAGAGTTGGAGGAATGATAAGGAAGATGGGTATGAGGAAACCCTAAAGACTCGTAGCAATAGAAATAGAAAAGTATGTAGTCGTCAGGATGAGGGTGATTCACCATGAGTTAAATTGATGGTTGAAGGAATAAGAGATACATATATTTTATCCCCTTTAAGTTGGGAGGATTCAAGGAAACCTTTAGATAGTTCGAAGGATAAATAATAAGACGCAGATAGACTAAGGAGACAAGAAAGTAAGAAAGTAGGAAAATTGGATGAAGGAAGTGACCTTCAAGAATGTGAAGTGTAAGACCGGTGGCTCGATACCCAGAAAGGGAGACGCCAGGTATGAAAGATATCCCAACATTGAGGTAACTGTTGAGATAAACAACAAAAGTAAATAAGGAATTATTAAGAAGAAGTTCACGTTGAACATGACCAATATCTTCCAGAACATCCATGTTATCATTACCAAATCAGGAAAGAAAAGCAGATGACCATTGTTATCTTTTGGAAGCCATATGGATTGACCCCAATTTGAATAAGGATGCTATTATGAAGTTAGGCATAGACTATCGAGGTGGGAATGATGAATAAAATAATCTATCAAGGATATATGACTTGGTTTATCCATGGATGGATGCATGTACCTTTTCAAAGGTGGAATTAAGGATAGAACATCGGTAACTTAAAATAAATCCTAGGGGAATGCATAAAGGTTGGCATTTCACCCTTAATAGGGATAGTGTGAGTTTTGACAATATGAATTGGAAAGGATTAAGGTAATAACAACCTTTAAGAATCAGTGGAGAAATTTTTCAGAAGTATATAGACAATGATTCTGGTATTAAAAAAAATGGTATCTTGATATGCCCTGTATCTAGGGAATACAGGAGGAACGATTCAAGGATAACCTTAGAGGTTTTACAAGGAGAAAGGTAATATTCAAAATTCTCAAAAATAGAAATGTTGATAAAGGAAATATGACGTAATTATAATGATGCCAAGTGGGGCACGTGTTAAACCACGAGAAAGTATGGATCGAACCAGTAAAGGTTGAAATTGTTCAGGGCAATTAGGACCTAAGATAAAAGATGTTCTAAGTATGATTGAGAGTCAGTCGTGACAGTGATTAACCTCTAAAGATTGAGGCAATAACTTATGGAAAAATGGTGATATTTTTTTTATTTATTCATCAGATATTAAAGAAAAGCATTTTCACATAAGCTGTGATTGAAATAAGGTAGAAAATTTATTTGGAGGTGGTTAAAATGACATTGACTGTAAGGAAATTTTACTATCAGGTAAGGCCAAAGAGGTGGCCGACACTTTAAAGGTAAGTGGATAATTATAGGCGCTTGTGCCAAAGGAATACAATGATGATGGTTAAAGCTATGAAGGTTGTATTATGGTTTGGAAGATTGACATTCCTTCTGATGACTGTGCAATACCCAACCGTAATATTAGTTGGTAAAGGTTTAATTCGTGTAATCGCCAGGAACGGGCTATCTATCTTAGGAGGTCCTATCTTGGGATAAGCCAGGACCATGTTTCCAAAAGGACTAGACGAACCTTTGAGTTAAGTCTTCTATTTAAGGAATATGATTAAAAATGGTATTAACCTGCTATCGTTGCTTTGATTGAAACTCTTCTGCACTTTTATCTGCTTCATGTCATGAAGGTACGTCAGAGTTTGGAGTGTTCTTCATGAATTGTGATTGGTGGTTATGTTAACTCCTTAGGAGAATTAGATACGAGATGTATGGACTCCGTATGGTTAGTTATTAAGATTTCATGGAAAATGAATGACTACAGTGGGTCAGTGGTGGACCATAGTAAGGCAGCAATAATTCTGCGAGTAGTGAGCTGATTATAACCATGAGAGTTGAATTGGAATGGGTGTTGAGATTGAGTACCACTAATCGGGTCGTGGTAGTGTATAAGTTATCATTGATAGACAAATTAAGTAGAGTATCTACCTAGTGAATAATTATTCTTTCTTATCAATAGAGAGTCGTATTATTATACGAGGAAGGTTGCGGTGCGAGCATAGAATCCTAGTAACGGTGATATATAGAATGAGATCCCAAATTCGATTTTCGATGTCGAGGGAGTTTCAAAGGTAATTGTGTATAAGCCCGAGGAAGAGCATGGGTCCATAGAATGATGGACGGGATAGCGAAAATATTTAGGCACGTGAAATGCGATGCTATAATACTTGATGTTGATATAAATACATATATGTTTTGTTCTTCTATGATAAACCTCTATAGTTCAGAGGTAGGTTCCAAGCCAGATATTTTGTGGCAGTATATTTTTTTTCATATATACAATTCTCTTCAGTTCGTTCTTTTCTCTTCTTTTCATTTCGTGTAAGCTGAGAAGAACAACCCTTCCAGAAGGGGAGGTATTGCCGAATGACTATCTATCTGTGTGATAGAAGCCGAGTAGGATACCAGCTATTGTTTAATTGCTTGTCAAGTACTAAAGGCTGGCCACCTTCTGTACTAACTATGCGATATAACAAGTGTTCATGATCATAGTGATCTCTCAACAAATTCCTTTACTTCTATTTGATTGATCAAATTTTGGAAAATAGAAACAACTGAAAAAGGAGTAATAAAGTGGTGGTAGTATGCGGAATGGGAACACATTCGTGATACTAAGGTTGACGTGGTTATTAAAAGGTTATAGAACGCTAACGAGCAAAAGTATAACCAGTATAATATTAGGAACGGAAGGTAGTAGCGATTACGAACTGGAAAAGAATGGGTATTGAGAAGCAAAAGTTCTAATGATAAAAGCTATAATGAGAGTCTGTGCAATAGACTTGAAAGAATTTGGAATGATCACTTAATTCGGATTGAGTTATCTTACGACAATAGATCATATATCATTATCGAGATGTCGCCTTATGAGATTCTTGAGGGAAGATAATGTCGATCTCCCTTATGTTAGGATGAAGTTGTAGAGCGTAAGATGCTCGGACCCGCAGTAGTCCAAAGGACCAAGGATATGATAGATCTAATCAGAGGACGGCTGGTAGTAGCCCAAGATGGACATGATAAGTATGTTGATTTGACACGAAAGGATAAAGAGTATGAAATAGGGGGCCTAGTAATGTTATAGGTATCCCCTTGGAAACCCTTGAAAAAGGATTGATGAGGTTCGGAAAAAAAGGAAAGCTAAGTCTACAATTTGTTGGACCCTTGGATATATTAAGACGTTTGGGAAGTTAGCATATGAGCTAGCCCTAACCCCGAACATGTAGCAGGTCGTAACGTGTTTCATGTATCAATGTTAAGGAAGTGTAATTCAGATGCCAGATAAATAGAGGCATATGAGCGCATAGATATGCAACCCGACGTAACCTATATGGAGCAACCAGAAAGGGTTATAGATCGAAAAGGGACAAGTGCTTAGGAGAAGGGTTATCAAACTAGTCAGAGTTTGATGGTAGAACCACAATGTGGGAAAATTGACTTGAGAGTTAGAAAGTGCAATACTAAGAAAGTATCCCTATTCATTTCTATCTGATTCCGGGACGGAATCCTTTTAAGGAGGGGAGACTGTAATAACCCCAATTTTTGGAAAATTTTTGAAACCCTTATGAATAGTGTTTTTGCTGAATGAGAAAACTTTTCATGCCACACTATGTAGGGGTTCTGATATGGATATTCTGAGATTTTATTAGTACTTTATATGGGATATAAGTGTATGTAAAGATCGTCAGAATCCAAATCCGAACACTTTGATTTTTCCCGGAAATCCACTAGATACGGAGAGAATTGAGTATAAGGTAACAGGATAAAAAGGATTTAAATTAAAGGATTATAGGAGAGGATCATAAAAGGAATATAATATATTGAGAAAGGTTAAGGGAACCTAAGTAATAAGATCCCGGGTATGATCCCTCAAACGATAAACGAAAACGAAAGTTAAGCGAACCGTATAACAGATCAGCGGTCATTAGGCAAACAATTAGGAAGTTAAGCAAAGGGATTAGAGGAAGTGATGTCACCCAACCAATGAGAAGAGGACAAGGAAGGGAGGATGACATAGCAATGTGATGTAAGCATGACATAGGGAAGGAGGAGGTGTGGTTGGTTTATAACCACACAAATATAAGGTTATTAAGGTAATTAACCAAAAACAAAACAAAAAACAACCAAGCTAAGCCAAACAAATCAAAAAACACAAAATCATTTCATTCTCATCATCTTGCTCTCGGCTTTTCATCTTTTTCAAGGGCAAGAATTTCAAAAATCAAGTTCCAAGCATTGTTAAATTACAAGGTAATTATCTAAGCTTCCTTGTACATAGATATGGATATGCTATAAGTTTAAGCTCCTAATTCCTTCACAATCTCTTCCAATAAATCAAGGAAGAAGATGGTGAATAGTAACCTTCAAGAAATAACTTTAGTTTTCTTGAATTTTTATGAAAGATTAAGGTTATACAAGCAAGGATCAAGGTTCTTTTAGGCATTCAAAGCTCTTGGGTTGTGTTAGGATGCTTCAAGGAGGTATAAACAACTTTCACCTTTAACTTATAGTTTGAACTTTGAGTTTTGATGAGTTTATGGATGGATTAATGTATATATAGAAATATCCATGTATGTATAGCAAGATCCATGTATGTTAGATAGTTTGGTTGGATTTGTGGTGATTTTGGATATGAATCTTGGTTAATGGTTAATGAATCTTAAGTTATGGTTAGTAGATCATGTTTGCGGTTGAATAAGTTGGAAAACCTTGAGATTATGGACTGACTTTGCCTTGATATAAGTTGTGTTTGATGTATTGATGATGGTTGGGTGGTTTGTAGTGAATTGGTAAAGAATTGGAGTGGTATAAATATTGGTAATCGCGTAAACATAGCCGTCGTAACGTCCGATTTTCTTTAGACTGTTTTCTGCATAACATTAGGACCCGAGGACCCCCTGCTAGATTATGACCACTGCCATGTTTAGATAGCTCATGTTACGAGCTTCGTTTTGATATGTAGTTCGTTCGATTCCGATGCACGGTTTAGGAGAAACGACCGTTTCAAGTAACGGCGTTTCGCGAACGAAACTTTTCCCCTCGCCTTACTTTGAAACATAGGTTAAAGACCAAAAAGGGTTAATTAGTGTATGAAACAATTATGGTAAGTGTGTTAGGCAGTTGGTAAGACACTCGCGAAGGAATCGCTTTAAAACTCGTAAAGGTTAAATTATTAAAAATGGTGGAGCCGAGGGTACTCGAGTGACTTAAGAGAATCAATAAGCGCAAAACAAGCGTTAGAGTCTAAGTTAGTTAAAGTATAGATTTACAAGTGACTTTGGTTTAATTCCAACTTACTTGTTGTTTATAGGTTACCAGACTCGTCCCGAGCCATTCGTAACCCCCAGTCGCTCAGGCAAGTTTTATACCCGTTATACTGTTGTTGTGATGTAAATATATGTATATGCATTATCTTGTGATAAGTGCATGATTGTTATTAGCAAATTTTGCGATATATTGGAGCATGCTAATATGGTATATATGCATGTCTGTTTCGTAATCTGGTTATCTATCTGTTGATTTCAATGCTTATAGTTGCATAATACCTATGCTAGAAATAAGCAAGTAGTTGCGTATACCCTTAGTATAGGGGATAAAAGGTGAACATATTTCTAAACCGGGAGTCTATGTTCCCGAGTATATTATATATATATATATATTTATTTATATATATATATGGATATAGTTTTTAAAACTATTAATCGAATAAGGTTTATTCGATAACTTTAACTTTATTTTATTATTGAATATTATTTTGAATATTCATTCGAGGACTTATGACTCCTTTTACTTTATTAATGAATATTATTTTGAATATTATTCGAAGGCGTATGACTCCTTTTATTTATTTATCTGAATATTATTTGAATATTCATTCGAAGGCTTATGACTCAGTTTATATTATTTAATGAATATTATTTGAATATTCATTTGAGGATCTATGACTCCGATTATTTGCTGAAATATATTCTTTATTTTATTAAAGAATAAGGTGTTAATAATCAAACATATTTTCGATTATTCAAATAAAGATAATACTTTCATATAAGTATATCTTTGGTTATTTAATACTCGTTTCAAGTATAAGTTTTAAAACTTCTACTTCAATTATTTTTATAAAAGATTATTCTTTATGGGAATATTATTTAAATAATAATATTCAGTCATTTTCTAAATATTCTGGGGACTGATTTACTTCATTAAATCAGCTTTACTCCAAACACTCTTTAAAGTGTTTTCGAGTCTTCAAAATGATTTTTAAAAGTTAGAGCGGATCCCAAAACTCATTTTTATATTTAAGATCTTCCTTTTAAAGGGGATTTAAATACTCGTTCAAAACCTGGGGAATCCGGCTCTGTGGTGTATTTTATATTCGCAACAAGGTTGCAGTTTTGGTAAATGAATTGATTACTTACCCAACGTTCGGGAAGTAAGTCCATCTATTGAGTCGGCATAAGCAACATGGGCTCAGTGGGCATCCATGATAGTGTAAGTGGCTCAGTGGGAGTCCATCAAATGCATAAGTGGCTGAGTGGCAGTCCAGCATAGGTCCTAATGCGGCCAGGGTGATGACCAGTGGGGAATTCGTCCATCTACTAGTAGAAAAGGTTACTTATGGGTATCCTTGCCTGATCAGCAAGATATCTGGTTTATGCCAAAATTCTTTTCCTTTCCAAAATTCATTGGATGTTTCAAACTCTGTTCATACTTTACATAACAGAGGTTCCAGGAAATGTTTAAGAGAGATATATATGTGGATATATATATATATATCGGGACTAAATAAAGTATCTCGTAACTTTATTTCATTCAATAATATTTCAAAGATTGAATCTATTCAAATCTTGTCTTGTAGTCTCATCTATGTGATGAACTTTTGAAACTGATTATAACTTGAACGGTGGTAGTTCAAGTAGTATTGGGAAAGATATAAGTATATTGGGGTATTTGGTAACCTCATCTTTTAAACTTATATCTAATTAATAATTGTCTTAGGAATGACAAAGATTTTCAGAAAAACGTTGAAACAAGGTTAGATATATGAGATCACCTTGCAACGATATTTTTTTTATACAGTTATACACTGGGACTTTGTGTATATTATGCATGGAAGAGGACTTCCAATATTTTGAAAAGTATATATGTATATATACTGAATATTTTGCGACTTCATCGCATTAAGATATCAAACTTGGTTCATTTCTTTTGACCAAGACTTTCATGAGTATTATGAGTAGGCTCATATATTGTAAATCATTATACATATTATTTTGGTGGGCTTGCTGCTCACCCTTGCTTTATTTCTTCATCACACAACAACAGTTAGGAAAGATGGCCAGACTCCAGCAGACCCAGCGCAAGCGCGTGGGAAGCGTCCCGCGTCTTCCCGTTGATGTTGTAGCTGCTATAGCTGCAGAGGTAGATCTATTGTAGATCAGACCATCTACTTTTGAGAATCAATTATGTATAATTATAACTTGTGGCAGATAATGGCAATTAACTGTAAATTTATCAAGTAATCATTTTGGGTTGTAATAACTTTTAAATTGTGGATTCAAAGACTTGTACTTATTTAAATTTCATCTCTGAGACTATAACGGGTTGTGGTGTGTGTTAGTGTGGGGTCACAGCATAAGGTTATTATTATTAATTAAGTGAAGTGATATTGTGGAAAGAAAGACCGTGACGACCCGGATCCTCGACCCCGGATCTGGGGGTGTTACAGATCCTCCTTTCGAAGGGGATTTAAATACTCGCTCAAAACCTGAGGGATCCGGCTCTGTGGTGTGTTTTATATTCGCAACAAGGTTGCTGTTTTGATAAATGAATTGATTACTTACCCAACACTCGGGAAGTAAAATTCTTGGAACAAGTTAATCCATTAATAGGCATCGCCTGGGAAATATCGGTGAGTTCTCCTTTCCAAATAGATACGACTTCTTGGTGGAGCCGTATCAACAAGTTTCTACTTGGGGAAAGTGGGGACAAGCTTTACGTTTCAGAGTCATGGATTTCATCTGAACTAGGAGTGGCGTAAGTGGCCGAGTAGCGCCGGCCCAGCCTTATTATATTGGCCCAAATGGCCTGGAAGTTCCGCTAAGGCGGTCCATTCATTAGAAGTTCAGTGTTCGGTTGACAAGTAAATCCGACAGGTTCTCCTCTACATGTAGAAAATGGTGGGGTTGTACTACTACGACTGATCATCGTAAGTGGTCTTCCTGGCGCGGCAAACTCCTGTAATGAGTTCATCATCCAATTGGATAATTTCTGCAACACTACCCAGAGCACTTCGATAGAAAGGCTACGGTTGGGCGATTGTTGAGTGTTGGCAGGGTCAAGTTTTCAAAATGATGTTTACATCAAATGAAGTATCTCGTAACTTCATTTTATTTTGATAATATTTTAAAGATTTAATCTATTCAAATCTTGCCTTATAGTCTCATCTATGTGATGAACTTTTGAAGCTAATTATAACTTGAACGGTGGTAGTTCAAGTAGTATTTGGGAAAGATATAAGTATATTGGGGTATCTTGTAACTTCATCTTTTAAACTTATATCTAATTAATAATTGTCTTATGAATGACAAAGATTTTCAGAAAAACGTTGAGACAAGGTTAGATATATGAGATCACCTTGCAACGATATTTTTTTTTATACAGTTATACACTGGGACTTTGTGTATATTGTGCATGGAAGAGGACTTCCAATATTTTTAAAAGTATATATGTATATATATATATATACTGAATATTTTGCGACTTCATCGCATTAAGATATCAACTTGGTTCATTTCTTTTGACCAAGACTTTCATGAGTACTATGAGAAGGCTCATATATTGTTAATCATTATACATATTATTTTGGTGGGCTTGCTGCTCACCCTTGCTTTCTTCTTTCATCACACAACATCAGATAGACAAGATGAACCGGACCAAGCTCCCGATTCGCAAGAGGTTAGGAGACGTTCCGCAGTTTTCTAGAAGCACTGATGCCGCCATAGCTGAGGTAGGAACTACCAATAGGCTAGGCTTTCAACTTTTGATGTATCAGATTATGTATATTTATGAATTGTAATAATGGCAAAGAAATGTAAATTTATTCAGAAACCTGTTTAAGGTGTATTGGCATATAATTGTGGAATAAAACGACTTGTGATTATTTTTGGATATTCATCTCTGAGACTATAACTTGTGGTGTGTGTGTTTATTGTGGGGTCACAGTACAGAGTAGTTGATTATTTATTAAGATTGGGTGTTGTTAAGGGAAATGGAACTCGTGACAACCCGGATCCCCGACCCCGGATTTGGGGTGTTACAGAAATGGTATCAGAGCCAAGCGTTATAAACCTCAGAGATGATGGGACGTTAAGATAATAAGTTCACTAAGATAATAAGAACTCTTGCCAAGTTCATAGTCGGACTACCTAACGTAGTACTGACAGTTAAAACCCTTATGGGAACCCTTATAAATGTAGCGATAGAAGCGTAGTTCGTTATCGTATATGGTAGCGGGACTCCGAACCCTGAAGTTGAGGAACATCAACGCGATGATGTTTTATTACTAATTGGAGATCAGATTGTGGATCCAATTGAGCGTCCTAACGCAGGACCGGATGATGTTGATATTGAGGATGTAGCGGTTGAGGATGTTGTCCTAGAAGGGATAGTTGCCGAGGAGGATCCCATGGAGGATCCTGACGAGATTGGATAAAGGACCACTGATGAATTGATGACCCTGGTTGGGTCGACTACCAGAGGTAGGATTGGCCGGTCACTACCAGAGGTTCGTTCAAGTTTGTAAAGATAGTAGCCCCTTTAACGCGGCTTACTCGTAAGACTGAGAAGTTCGAATGGACAGAGAAATGCGAGAACAACTTTTAAGAACCGAAGCAAAGGTTGGTGACGTTCCCTATGTTGGCGTTGCCGGATGGAAAATGAGATTTTGTGATTTGTAAGTGACGCTTCGCATAAGGAATTAGGGTGCTTCTTATATAGCACAGCAAGATAATCACGTCTGCGTCAAGACAATTAAGGGAATTTAAAATTCGATATCCCCACCCATGAGCTTGGGCTCGTGGCAATAGTTTTGCCCTAAAGATTTGAGGCACTACTTGTATGGAGAGAAGTGTGAGATTCACAAACCATAGGAGCTCTAGTACATTCTTACGTAGAAAGAGCTCAACATACGCCAGAGGAGGCGGTTAGAGCTAATCAAGAATTATGATTGGGAGATTCTTTATCATTCGGGGAAAGCCAATATGGTGGCTGATGCCCTTAGTAAAAAGGAGAGACTCAAGATGATAATGTATTTTGGAGAGTTTATAAGAGATTTTGAGAAAATGGAAATAGTAGTGAAGGTAACCGGAGCCGGTACCGAAAAGCTGTTTGAGATAGCAATACAGCCCGAAGTATTGGAAAAGAACATATTGTGCCAGTAAAAGTGATGAATGAAGGCAGAGAGCCAACAAATAGGTATGAGATTAATACCGAGAGTGATGATAAGGGAATAATGAGGTATTCCTATAGAATTTGGGTTCCAAAGGTTTAAGAGCTTAAAGATGAAATCTTAGATGAAAGCTAGTTTGAGGAATAAGAGTTAGAGCAAACCCTGAACGTGATAGTCAGGGAGGTTGCCACCAAGACAAAAGGAACCCATAACATGATGAAGTGGAAAATGAGGATTTAAATTATGTAAGATGACCCCAATTATGGGGAGTAGGAAGAAATATTTAGACTGAGGAAACAGAAGTCGAGTAAGGACAGGAGACCCGAGATGGTACCCCTATACGGCAATTCATGGACCTGTCTAAAGAGAACTTAGACTATTATCCCCAACCACCACCCTGAGGAGACAGTGCGGTGGGAAATTCTTTCATGACCTTTAAGTCGCTAAGCTCTCAGAGTTCCAAGGAACAAGCTGACCCAGTCGAGGCAAGAGCCTGGCTAAAGGAAATAGATGAATCATTTGAGATTCTAAATGATTGACGAACCACAAAAGACTGTTTTATCACTTACCCTCCTAAGAGAGAGACCACCCGCTGGTGAAAGGCCAAGGAAGGCACGGAGCAAGAGATTATAATAAACTGATTTAAGTTCAGTCAATTGTTTTCAGGAAAGTACTTCCCAAGGTTATGGAGATAGTGTAAAAGCTTAAGAGCCAGAACAAAGGCAGACGAGTATGATGAATTATGAATCTAAGTTGTAAAAGTTATCAAGATTCGTTCTGAAGACACGAATCCAGAATGACGGGATGTTTGAAATCAATGCTTATGTTGCGTTGGTTCATGAAATAACGATAAGAGAAAGGAATATAAAGGCAAGAGAGTTTGAGGAATGATAAGGGAGTTGGGTATGAGGAAACCCTAAAGACTCGTAGAAATAGAAATAGAAAAGTAGGTAATCGTCCGGATGAGAGTGATTCACCATGAGTTAAATTGATGGTTGAAGGTATAAGAGATACATATATTTTATCCCCTGTAAGTTGGGAAGATTCGAGGAAACCTTGAGATAATTCGAAGGATAAATAATGAGACGCGGATAGACTGAGGAGACAAGAAAGTAAGAAATTAAGAAAATTGGGTGAAGGAAGTGACCTTCAAGAAGGTAAAGTGTAAGACCGGTGGCATGATACCAAGAAAGGGAGACGCCAGATATGAAAGATATCCCAACATTGAGATGACTGTTGAGATAAACAACAAAAGTAAATAAGGAATTATTAAGAAGAAGTTCACGTTGAACATGACCAATATCTTCCAGAACATCCATGTTATCATTACCAAATCAAGAAAGAAAAGTGGATGACCATTGTTATCTTTTGGAGGCCATATGGATTGACCTCAATTTGAATAAGGATGTTATTATGAAGTTAGGTATAGACTATCGAGGTGGGAATGATTGAATAAGACACCCTTATCAGGGATATATGACTTGATTTATCCATGGAAGGATGCAGGTACCTTTTAAAGGTGTAATTAAGGATAGAACATCAGTAACTTAAAATGAATCCTAGGGGAATGCATAAAGGTTGGAATTTCACCCTTAATAGGGACAGTATGAGTTTTGACAGTATGATTTGGAAAGGGTTAATGTAGCAACAACCTTTAAGAATCAGTGGAGAAATTTTTCAGAAGTATATAGACAATGGTTCTAGTAATAGTAAATGGTATTTTAATATGCCCTGTATCTAGGGAATACAGGAGGAACGATTGAAGGATAACCTTAGAGGTTTTACAAGGAGAAAGGTAATATTCAAAATTTTCAAGAATAGAAATGTTGATAAAGGAAATATGACGTAATTATAATGTTGCCAAGTGGGGCACGTGTTAAACCACGAGAAAGTATGGATCGAACCAGTAATGGTCGAAATTATTCAGGGCAATTAGGACTTAAGATAAAAGATGTTCTAATTATGATTGAGAGTCAGTCATGACAGTGATTAACCTCTAAAGACTGAGGCAATAACTTATGGAAAAATGGTGATTTTTTTTTACTCATCAGATTTTAAGGAAAGCATTTTCACATAAGCTGTGATTGAAATAAGGTAGAAAATTTATTTGGAGATGGTTAAAGTGACATTGACTGTAAGGAAATTTTACTATCAGGAAAGGCCAAAGAGGTGGCCGACACTTTAAAGGTAAGAGGATAATTATAGGCGCTTGTGCCAAAAGAATACAGTGATGATGGTTAAAACTGTGAAGGTTGTATTATGGTTTGGAAGATTGACATTCCTTCTGATGACTGTGCAATACCCAGCCGTAATAGTAGTTGGTAAAGGTTTCGTGTAATCACCATGAGCGGGCTATCTATCTTAGAAGGTACTATCTTGAGAATGAGCCTGGACCATGTTTCAAAAGGACTAAACGAACCTTTGAGATCAGGAGTGTTCTTCATGAATCAGAAATGGTGATTATGTTACCTCCTTAGAAGGATTTGATACGACATGTATGGACTCCGTATGGTTAGCTATTAAGATTTCATGGAAAGTGAAGTGGGTCAGTGGTGGACCATAGTAAGGCAGCAATGATTCTGCGAGTAACGAGCTGATTACAACCGTGAGAGTTGTATTGGAATGGATGTTGAGATTGAGTACCACTAAACGGGTCGTGGTAGTGTATAAGTTATCATTGATAGACTAATTAAGTAGAGTATCTACCTATTGAATATTTATTCCCTCTTATGAAAAGAGAGTCGTATTACTATATGAGGAAGGTTGCGGTGCAAGCATAGAACTCTAGTAACGGTGATGTCTAAAATGAGATCCCAGGTTCGATTTTCGAAATCGAGGGAGTTTCAAAGGTGATTGTGTATAAGCTCGAGGAAGAGCATGGGTCCATAGAATGATGGACGGAATAGAAATATTTAGGCATGGGAAATACGATGCTATAATACTTGATGCTGATATAAATACGTATATGTTTTGTTCTCCTATGACAAACCTCTATAGTTCAGAGGTAGGTTCCAAGCCAGATATTTTGTGGCAGTCTATTTTTTTTATATATACAATTCTCTTCAGTTCGTTCTTTTCTCTTCTTTTCATTTCATGTAAGTTGAGAAGAACAACCCTTCCAGAAGGGGAGGTATTGCCGAATGACTGTCTATCTGTGTGATAGAAGCCTAGTAGGATACCAACTATTGTTTAATTGCTTGTCAAGTACTAAAGGCTGGCCACCTTCTGTACTAACTATGCGAGATAACAAGTGTTCATGATCATAGTGATCTCTCAATAAATTCTTTTACTTCTATATGAAGGATTAAGCTTTCGAAAATAGAAACAGCTGAAAAAGGAGTAGTAAAGTTATGGTGGTATTCAGAATGGGAACACATTCGTAATACTAAGGTTGACGTGGTTATTAAAAGGTTATAGAACGCTAACGAGCAAAAGTATAACCAGTATAATATTAGGAACGGAAGGTAGTAGCGATTACGAACTCGAAAAGAATGGGTATTGAGAAGCAAAAGCTCTAATGCTAAATGCTATAATGAGAGTCTGTGCAATAGACTTGAAAAAATTTGGAATGATCACTTAACGCGGATTTAGTTATATCACGACAATAGATCATATGTCATTATCGAGGTGTCACCTTATGAGATCCTTGAGGGAAGATAATATCGATCTCCCTTATGTTAGGATGAAGTTGTAGAGCGCAAGATGCTCGGACCCGCAGTAGTCCAAAGGACCAGGGATATAATAGATCTAATCAGAGGACGGCTGGTAGTAACCCAAGATGGACATAAGAGGTATGCTGATTTGACTCAAAAAGGACAAAGAGTATGAAATAGGGGGCCTAGTAATGTTATAGGTATCCCCTTGGAAACCCTTGAAAAAGGATTGATGAGGTTCGGAAAGAAAGGAAAGCTAAGTCTACAATTTGTTGGACCCTTGGATATATTAAGACGTTTGGGAAGTTAGCATATGAGCTAGCCCTACCCCCGAACCTGTAGCAAGTTCATAACGTGTTCCACGTATCAATGTTAAGGAAGTGTAATTCGGATGCCAGACAAATAGGGGCATATGAGCGCATAGACATGCAACCAGACGTAACCTATATGGAGCAACCAGGAAGGGTATAGAGTAAAAAGGAACGAGTGCTTAGGAGAAGGGTTATCAAACTAGTAAGAGTTTGATGGTAGAACCACAATGTGGGAAAATTTACTCGAGAGTTAGAAAGTGCAATGCTAAGAGAGTATCCCTATTCATTTTCTATCTGATTCCGGGACGGAATCCTTTTAAGGAGGGGAGACTGTAATAACCCCAATTTTTGGGAAATTTTTGAAACCCTTATGAATAGTGTTTTTGCTGAATGAGAAAACTTTTCATACCACACTATGTAGGGGTTCTGATATGGATATTCTGAGATTTTATTAGTACTTTATATGGGATATAAGTGTATGTAAAGATCGTCAGAATCCAAATCCGAACACTTTGATTTTTCCCGGAAATACACTAGATACGGAAAGATTTGAGAAAAAGGTAACAGGATAAAAAGTATTTAAATTAAAGGATTATAGGAGAGGATCATAAAAGGAATATAATATATTGAGAAAGGTTAAGGGAACCTAAGTAATAAGATCCCGGGTATGATCCTTCAAACGATAAACGAAAACGAAAGTTAAGCGAACCGTATAACAGATCAGCGGTCATTAGGCAAACAATTAGGAAGTTAATCAAAGGGATTAGAGAGGATGATGTCACCCAACCAATGAGAAGAGGACAAGGAGGGGAGGATGACATCATGAGGATGACACAAGCATGACATGGGAAGGAAGGAGATGTGGTGGCTTTTTAACCACACAAAATCAAGGGCAACTAGGTAATTTACTAAAACAAACACAAAAATCAAACCAACCAAGCCAAGCAAATCATTTTTCATCAAAATCAAAAAGAAACCAAGGCATTGTTCTTCATGCTCTCGGCCAAAACAGAACCAGAACACTAAAACTGTTGTATCTCCTTCATTTCTCACTCAAATATTGTGTTCTATAGCTCATTGGAAAGGTATTGAGATGGCCTACAACTCTTGTTCACAAGTCTCGTCCAAATAATCATGGTAAGACCCTCATTTTGACAGTTCTTTAAATCGGACTTTTAGAAACTTCAAAGCCTAACTTTGTGTTCTTGATTTCTTTGGAAAGATCAAGCTTGTAGGAGGCTCCCTAAGGCTTCCTAGCAACTTAACACCTCCCAAGGAAGGTATAAACTTCAAACCCTAGCCTTTACTTTATTTGTTAGTAAGTTTAATGGTTTGTGTTGTGAAATGAGAAGCATGGATTGTGATTATTAGTAGTTTGGTTTGATTTGGAAGTGTTTTTGGTAATTGAAGCTTGATTATAGTTCATAGGTCGTGATTGTGGTTGTTTGAGTTGAAAACCTTGGAGATTATGGACTGATGTGGTATGGTTTAGGTGAAGTTTTGTTGTATTGATGGTTATGAGTTGGTTGGTGGTTAATTGGAGTAGTTTAAACATTGGTAATCGCGTAAACATAGCCGTCGTAACGTCCGATTTTCTTTGGACTGTTTTTGTGCATAACATTAGGACCCGAGAACCCCCTTCTAGATTATGACCACTGCCATGTTTAGATAGATCATGTTACGAGCTTCGTTTTGATATGTAGTTCGTTCGATTCCGATGCACGGTTTAGGAGAAACGACCGTTTCAAGTAACGGCGTTTCGCGAACGAAACTTTTCCCCTCGCCTTACTTTGAAACATAGGTTAAAGACCAAAAATGGTTAATTAATGCATGAAACATTTATGGTAAGTGTGTTAGGCAGTTGATAAGACACTCGCGAAGGAATCGCCTTAAAACTCGTAAAGGTTAAATTATTAAAAATGGTGGAGCCGAGGGTACTCGAGTGACTTAAGAGAATCAGTAAGCGCAAAACGAGCGTTAGAGTCTGAGTTGGTTAGAGTATAGATTTACAAGTGACTTTGGTTTAATTCCAACTTACTTGTTGTTTATAGGTTACCAGACTCATCCCGAGCCATTCGTAACCCCCAGTCGCTCAGGCAAGTTTTCTACCCGATATACTGTTATTGTGATGTAAATATATGTATATGCATTATCTTGTGATAGTGCATGATTGTTATTAGCAAATTTTGCGATATATTGGAGCATGCTGATATGATATATATGCATGTCTATTTCGTAATCTGGTTATCTATCTGTTGATTTCAATGCTTATAGTTGCATAATACCTATGCTAGAAATAAGCAAGTAGTTGCGTATACCCTTAGTATAGGGGATAAAAGGTGAACATATTTCTAAACCGGGAGTCGATGTTCCCGAGTATATTATATATATATATATATATATATATATTTATATATATATATGGATATAGTTTTTAAAACTATGGATCGAATAAGGTTTATTTGATACCTTTATTTTACTTAATTGAATATTAATTTGAGTATTCATTCGAGGGCTTATGACTCAGTTTATATTATTATTGAATATTACTTGGATATTCATTTGAGGATGTATGACTCCTTTATTTTATGAATATTATTTATAGTATTCATTCGAGGTATTATGACTCCGCTTATTACTTAATAATATTCTTTATTGTATTAAAGAATAAGGTGTCGATAATCAAACTTACTTTTGATTATTCAAATAAAGATATTACTTTCGTATAAGTATATCTTTGATTATTTGCTATTCATTTCAAGTATAAGTTTTAATACTTTTACTTCAATTATTTTATAAAGATTATTCTTTATGGGAATATTATTTGAATAATAATATTCAGACATTTTCTAAATATTCTGGGGACTGATTTACTTCATTAAATCAGCTTCACTCCAAACATTCTTAAAAATGTTTTGTGAGTCTTCAAAATGATTTTTTTAAAAGTTAGAGCGGATCCCAAAACTCATTTTTTTTAAGATCCTTCTTTCGAAGGGGATTTAAATACTCGCTCAAAACCTGAGGGATCCGGCTCTGTGGTGTGTTTTATATTCGCAACAAGGTTGCTGTTTTATAAATGAATTGATTACTTACCCAACACTCGGGAAGTAAAATTCTTGGAACAAGTTAATCCATTAACAGGCATCGCCTGGGAAATATCGGTGAGTTCTCCTTTCCAAATAGATACGACTTCTTGGTGGAGCCGTATCAACAAGTTTCTACTTGGGGAAAGTGGGGACAAGCTTTACGTTTCAGAGTCATGGATTTCATCTGAACTAGGAGTGGCGTAAGTGGCCGAGTAGCGCCGGCCCAGCCTTATTATATTGGCCCAAATGGCCTGGAAGTTCCGCTAAGGCGGTCCATTCCTTAGGAGTTCAGTGTTCGGTTGACAAGTAAATCCGACAGGTTCTCCTCTACATGTAGAAAATGGTGGGGTTGTACTACTACGACTGATCATCGTAAGTGGTCTTCCTGGCGCGGCAAACTCCCGTAATGAGTTCATCATCCAATTGGATAATTTCTGCAACACTACCCAGAGCACTTCGATAGAAAGGCTACGGTTGGGCGATTGTTGAGTGTTGGCAGGGTCAAGTTTTCAAAATGATGTTTACATCAAATGAAGTATCTCGTAACTTCATTTTATTTTGATAATATTTTAAAGATTTAATCTATTCAAATCTTGCCTTATAGTCTCATCTATGTGATGAACTTTTGAAGCTAATTATAACTTGAACGGTGGTAGTTCAAGTAGTATTTGGGAAAGATATAAGTATATTGGGGTATCTTGTAACTTCATCTTTTAAACTTATATCTAATTAATAATTGTCTTATGAATGACAAAGATTTTCAGAAAAACGTTGAGACAAGGTTAGATATATGAGATCACCTTGCAACGATATTTTTTTTTATACAGTTATACACTGGGACTTTGTGTATATTGTGCATGGAAGAGGACTTCCAATATTTTGAAAAGTATATATGTATATATATATATACTGAATATTTTGCGACTTCATCGCATTAAGATATCAACTTGGTTCATTTCTTTTGACCAAGACTTTCATGAGTACTATGAGAAGGCTCATATATTGTTAATCATTATTCATATTATTTTGGTGGGCTTGCTGCTCACCCTTGCTTTCTTCTTTCATCACACAACATCAGATAGACAAGATGAACCGGACCAAGCTCCCGATTCGCAAGAGGTTAGGAGACGTTCCGCAGTTTTCTAGAAGCACTGATGCCGCCATAGCTGAGGTAGGAACTACCAATAGGCTAGGCTTTCAACTTTTGATGTATCAGATTATGTATATTTATGAATTGTAATAATGGCAAAGAAATGTAAATTTATTCAGAAACCTGTTTAAGGTGTATTGGCATATAATTGTGGAATAAAACGACTTGTGATTATTTTTGGATATTCATCTCTGAGACTATAACTTGTGGTGTGTGTGTTTATTGTGGGGTCACAGTACAGAGTAGTTGATTATTTATTAAGATTGGGTGTTGTTAAGGGAAATGGAACTCGTGACAACCCGAATCCCCGACCCCGGATTTGGGGGTGTTACATGATTGGCTCTCTACTCTATCTAACTGCTAGTAGACCTGATATCATGTATGCTACCTGTCTTTGTGCAAGATTTCAAGCAGATCCAAGAGAACCTCACTTAACAGCTGTGAAAAGAATTTTCAAGTATCTCAAGGGAACAGCTGATCTAGGATTGTGGTATCCTAGAGAATCAGACTTTCAACTAATAGATTACTCAGATGAAGATTTTGCAGGGTGCAAAATTGACAGGAAAAGCACAAGTGGAAGCTGCCAATTTCTTGGAGGCAGATTGGTTTCTTGGTTTAGCAAGAAATAAAAGTCAATTTCCACATCAACTGCAAAAGCAGAGTACATTGTTGCAGGAAGTTGTTGTGCACAGATTCTTTGGATGAAGAATCAGTTACTGGATTATGGGTTAACATATTTTAAAATCCCTATTTACTGTGATAATCAAAGTGCTATTGCTATGACAGGTAATCCAGTTCAACACTCAATGACAAAGCACATCAACATAAGGTACCACTTCATAAGGGAACAAGTGGATGAAGGTACAGTGGAATTGTACTTTGTTCCAACAGATCAACAACTAGCAGATATCTTCACAAAACCACTGTGTGAAGCCACTTTTACAAGATTGGTAAATGAACTTGGAATGGTTTCAGGTTCTTTCTCTAATCTGCTTAGTTTTTGTTCTGATGCATCAAACTTTATGATCAGTATTTACAGATATTATCATCTTTGTGTATTATGTGCTTAATTGAAAATTGCTTAAGTACTGATTGTTGTCTGATGTGAATTTCTAAACTCTGATAGTGATATGAATGTTTCTGTGATTATTCAATCCAATGAGGATAAATATGCTAGATACTGACCTAGTAGTCTTTAATATACTAACAAATCCCATGTTTGAAGTAATTGTATATGTGGAAATCTGTTGACACAAGAAAATTCTGATATTGAGCTTAGTTAAGTTTACTTTGTCTATCTTATTACTAAGTCAAAAACTAGAATAATGCTTCTCATCTGTTAAGTTCTGATGTTAGTAAATCTGGTGAATGTACTAAGTGTTGATAAGCCTCACTTATCAAAAGAAAAGGAAAAGAAAAAGAAATAAAAATTAGGTACTCCATTGAGATCTAGAGCAAAAACTGTGGAAGGGAAGACCCAAGGGCATTGCTGGTATTAAGTATATGCATCAGAAAAGCAAAAATAAATATTTTTCTTGATGACTTTTCACACTCTATGATTACTGGAGAAGTACTCTAATAATAGCATAAATTATGATAAGCAGTCGTGACTCACTTACACTGAGAAGCCACTGCAAAATGGAATTTCAAAATATGTACAAAATAAGCATAAAACAGTTGAGGTGGACTCATGCATGAACTCATTCTAAAGTAGACTTCAGAATCATGACAGATTTTGAGCAAAGTTCTTAGTCATGCCTTATTTCTAAGATGTACTAAAGTAAATCAAACTTTAATCTTTATCTGACATTTAGCTTACTACACACACATACACTCCATATGAATGATGAAAATTACTGTGGTGATAACTGTTGTTTTAGATGAACGTTTAAGTGTCAGTTATATAAATTATGAGGACAAGTTATGATGGAAGTTCTGATGATTAAGTTCTGAGGAAACGAAATCAGAATTTGTGTGAAGAATTACACATAGAGGCATTCACTTTTCGAGTTAAGAAATAATGTTCTGATGACTGTTAAGTTCTGATATAAGTCTAAGTTCTGATATTAAACTCTGATTCTTTACTTGACTTATTTGTGGTTAAAATCTGAAACAGTCTTATTTAAAATCAGAATATGTTTGGGTGAGATATTAACAGTCAATATAATTTGGGTTAGTGGTACACGTCTATGCACAATAATTTTTACTTGTTTCATGTGCGCATTAAATCATGTTTCATACTTCCAATGGCTGTTTTTATTCTCATCAGTCTAGGGAGACCAGGTAGAATTATTTCTACCTATACCCATCCAATTTTCCTTGCGTCTCTTGGCATTCTATTGGCTATATAAACCAACACCTCATTCCAGCCAACACATCTCTCATTTTCTCTCAAACTCTCCAACTCATTTCTTTTTCACTCATCACAACCATGGTTCATTAAAACTTAGTTCTGAACTATGACACCTTCACTGTCAATATGAGGTGTACAGAATGGCAGCAGGAATGGCATGTTACTGCCATTCCTGATGAAATTTAGGACTCGGTTCCCCAAGAGGTCCTCACAGACCTCATGTTCTTCTACATGGACTACCATCGCCATCTTGAGCGACTGGAAGAGGAACGGCTGGAAGCTCTCCGACAACAGGAGCGTATTATTCGTCTTGCTGTTCTTTTTCTTGAGAGTAGGAAGAAGAAATAATTTCTGCTCCATGTTTCTCTTCACCGTCAGCTTTGTCTCGCTTCTTAGCTTCGGACAAAAGTTGTTGATGCTAGGATTTGTAGCCTAGGACAATCTTGTACTTTTCATCATGTAATTTAAATTTCATGAAATGTAATTGCTCAATATATTAATGAAATTTTATATTTATGCAAGATTTTGTCTCTGAGTCGTTTGATATTCTGATAAAATTTTAAATCCTGATACTAACCATATTCTGATGACCTTTTTAGCTCTGATACAAATCAAGTTCTGATTCTAACGTGGAAGTTTTTTTGTTTACTTGGTTTATTAATGGTCATTCTCTCATTGGTTATTTTTACAGAATATTGGTCACGCAGTGATAAAAATTTATTAAGAGGGAACAGTTTTAAATTTTAAAATAAAACTGAACTACCTTGATTAATGGGATTACTTGGTAAGTGGAACGGTTTTTCCTTGAAAAACTGTATGTGATAAGTAATGATTACTGAAAACCCGTGCCCATTAATTATCTTTTACTGCTGCATGTCTGACAGGTGTCTAAATGGTTACTTTTTCTACCGTGTATAAGTAAAAGAGAGAAAAGATTGTAAAATCTTTTATTTACTTTCATATTTTATCTCTCTCTCTTTACTTCTATTCTCTCTCATCTACTGACGATTTTTCATACAGACATTTTCTCAAACACCTTACAGGCAATTTTCTTTCTCACAAATTCTCATTGTACCCAAGGACATAATCTTCGATGGAGCAATGTTTGTTCCTAATAACTTCTCTGCTATTCTTAGCAAGTCAGAAGCACCCTCTGAACTTCATTTCATAAAGGACTTTCTCGCTAGTTCTGATATTGGGTATGCTCTGACTGAACCCGAAGCAGTTTCTGGTACTCAAGTACTGGAGTTCTGGAGAAGCGGTGTGTATGATGATAGTGGTGCTCAAGGGTCCCCAAACATTATTTTTTTCATCTAGGGAGGATGAGTATGTTGTGACGTTGTCTACGGTTCGACAAGCACTGCAGCTACCTGAGAACTGTGTTTATTCTACTGTTGACGAACCAGTTCTTCAAAACATGATGGCCAGTCTGGGATATGAAAGAACATTGGCAAAGCTGGGCCAGTTGAAGAGATCTTTCATAAGGAGGGAATGGAGTTTCTTCTTTGATTGCATAACTAAAGTTTTTGTAAACAAATGTTCCAATTTTGATGCAATTCCCATATTCAGTCAACAAATCTGGTATGCTCTTATAAATTGAACTGATTTTGACTATGCACGTTATATTTTAGGTTTTATTGGGGACAGAATGAATGAAGATAGATCTACTGTTTATTTTGCTAGATTCTGTCAGCTTATTTATAGTTTCTGTTGTGATAATAAGCCCCAAAATTATGGTGACTTAATTTCATCATTCAGAATAGCTAAAAGAGCTTTTACTGACTTATTATGTACTGATAAGAAGAAGGATGTGTTAAGACCCCTCTTAATTCCTTTATCTGTCAAACAAGCCTTAATAACCTATGATCCTGTTAAGTACACTGCATTATACCCTGATGTTCAACCATCTGAACCTCATCCATCAGCACCTACCACCTCTACTCAACCACCACAAACCTCTCAACCTCAACCATCAGACCCTACAGTGCAGCCTTCATCTTCCAAATCTAAGAGGACTAAGAAAGTACCTCAGACACAACAGAAGAGAAGGAGATTCATTCTGCGAGATGAATCAGATGCTGAGGAACAGGTTCCTGTAACAGAACCTGTTGTTAAAGAAGCTGAGAAGGTCTATTCTAAGAAGGATGATGATATTGGGAGTTCTAGGCCTCTAAAAAGGCTTAGAAGGCATAATTCTGATGATAAAGCTCCTACAGTCACCTTAAAAGCTAAAAGATTCAAAACATTGGCAAAAAGGCCTGAAGATTCTGGTAAAGGAATGGAAGTAGCAGCTAAGGAAGGGGATCAGGAATCTCTGATCTCACAAGACCCTATTGAAGCTCACAATTCTCCTAGAGATGATTCAGACCCTCATGCTACTCATCACTCAACACTACATGAGCCAGAATCCACTCACATTCCTACACCTCCAGTATCTCCAATAAATGCTGATTCCCAGGGGCCAAGTGATATGCTGATTCCCAGGGGCCAAGTGATGAAATTGACATTCATAACTTGGAAGTGCCTCAAGTTTTGCATCTAGAAGCTCCAAAAACTCAAGTCACTCCACCAACAACACCAATTCCTGATGCTGATTTTCATCCAGAATTGCCTACAACACCTTCTCTGCATCTAGATACTGAAGATCAGATTTTAGGTGAGCATCAGAATATGGATGTTGATCAGAACTTAGTTGGAGATCAGTCCTTAGAGGATGATGTTGAAGCATCCATAGCTTCTTATACTGTTCTTTTATCAGAAGATGCTGAAGCTGTTGACTCTGTAAGTTCTGATGCTGCAAATGTTGATGCTACTGGTAATGCTGCTACAAATTTAGATGCTGATGCAGCTGGTCCTTCTGGATGTGCACCTCTGCAAGCTCCTTTCAAGGCTGAAATAGTCAAAAAGTTTGTTACAGGGGAAGCACCAGTACCTTGGAGTGAAACTCCTAGCGGACATGAGTGGACTAAGGAGTGGAACTCAGTTACCTTTATTCCTAAAGAAAAGATTCTTGCTGATCATTTGGAAAAAGCTGATGAGTTGTTAGTGAATGAAGATTTCAAGACACAGCTAAGAGTTACTGCACTTACTACAAGGCACCTTCAAGGTCAACAGTCTGTAACTCAGGCCAAAGTGGACAAGATTCAAGAATCCTTAATGCAGTAAGATACACTTGTCAAGCTGGACAAGAAAAGGTTTTTCAAACCTTCCTTTGACCAAATTTCCAACATTGTGAAAACCCAAGAGAAGCAACAGTCTCAGATTGATAAAATATTGAAAAATCAAGCTTCTCAGCAATCTCAACTCAATGAGATCCAATCCTCAGTGGAATTGCTTCTCTCTCTTCTTTTACCTGTTGATGCCAAAAAGGGGGAGAAAGTAATTAAGTCCAAATGCAAACCTGATAAGACACTGAAGAAAAGGGATGATGGTAATGACCCGGGAAACTCTGGAATGGGTGGAGGTCGTGGTCAAGGTGGAGGTCTCTCATCAAGTAGAGCTGGAACTACAAGTCATAGAACAAGTTCTGATACTGGGAGAAGAATAACTTCTGATACTGGTAAAAGGATAAGTTATGATGAACTTTTGAATCTTGATGAAGAAATTTCAAGACAGTTATTTCTAAAAGAAAATCCAGGAATGGACTTTGAGAGTCTAATGAAAGAAGAAGCTAGACTTAAGTTAGAAAAGGTCAACTCCAAATTTAAAGCTTCTGTTGTTAAAAAGAAACTTCCTACGGCTAAAGGCATTGTGATAAAAGAAAGGACAAATCCTGTGGCAACCAAGGCCAAATCACAATTGCAGATAGATCCAAGGTCCAAGGGCAAAGAAAACGTTGGTGAACCTGTAAAGGTTTATGTGCCTCCTATGGATGAAGAAATTTCTGTTGAAGATGTTGATCTTACTCTGACTTCAAGGAAGATTTCTAAGACAACCTCTGACATAGCTCAAGTTGTTCAGAGTCAAGATATAGTTAGTTCTGATATAACAATAAAGCAAGCAACCTCTGACATAGCTCAAGTTGGATTGATATCAGAAGATAAGTCAAAGGAAACCTCTGACATTGCTCATGTTAAATCCTCAAAGTTACTCCTACCAGGATTCACTAAAGCCAAACAGACTCAACCTTTAAAGACTGCAGCAAGTGGTTTTGAAGCAAGAGTGGTTACTGGATGTAATAACCCCAAAATTTTGAACTTTTTGTAACCCTTATGAATAGTGTTTTTGCTGATATTTCTGAACAAGAAAACTTTTCATGCCACACTATGTAGGGGTTCTTATATGGATATTCTGAGATTTTATTGGTTCTCTATATTTTATATAAGTGTATGTAAAGATCGTCAGAATCCAATTTCGAACACTTTGATTTTTCCCGGAAATCCACTAGATACAGAAAGAATTGAGTATAAGGTAACAGGATAAAAACGATTTAAATTAAAGGATTATAAGAGAGGATCATAAAAGGAATATAATGTATTGAGAAAGGTTAAGGAAACCCAAATAATAAAATCCCGGGTATGATCCCTCAAACGAGAAACGAGAAACGAAAACGAAAGTTAAGCGAACCGTATAACAGATCAGTGGTCATTAGGCAAACAATCAGGAGTTAATCAAGGAGATTAGGGATGATGAGGTCATCCAACCAATAAGAAGAGGGCAAGTGAGGGAGGATGACATCACAAGGTGACATAAGCATGACATAAGGGGAAGGAGGTGTGGTTGATTTAAAACCACACAAAGTTCAAGGTTAAAAAGGTAATTAACCAAAAACAAATCAAAAGCAACCAAGCTAGGCAAAACAACTCACAAACACAAAAATCATTTCACTTCTTCATCAAGAAGCTCTCGGCTTTTCTCTTCATTTCAAGGAGGAAAATTCAAAATTCAAGTTCCAAGCTTCCTTAATTAGTAAGGTAATTATCTAATACTCCTTATTCATAGATATGGCTATCCTATAAGTTTAAGCCTCCAATTCATTCTCAATCTCTTCCAAGAAATCAATGAAGAAGATAATGAATAGTGATTTCAAGATTTTTAACTTGATTTTTCTTGTTTTTCCTTTAAGATCCAAGCATCCCTAAGACATCTCAAGGCTTCTTAAGGCTTCCTAGCTACTCACATCACTTCAAGGAAGGTATAATATCTCCAAACCCTAGTTTTACTTTGTATATTAGGATGATTTTGATTGTTATGGTAAAAGAGTAGCTTGATGCTTGCATGTTTAGAGTTTGGGTTGGAGTTGTAGTAAATTGGATGTTGAAATCTTATTGATTAGTTAAAGGACTTAAGTATAGTTTTAAATTCATGTTTGAGAATAACATAAATTGGAGAACTTGAGGTGTTGGGGCTGTTGTAGTATGCTATGGATGGATTTTGGTTGTATGAATGAATTGGGGTTGATTGGTGGTTGAATTAGAGTGTTTTAAATTTGGGTAATCGCGTAAACATAGCCGTCGTAATGTCCGATTTACTTTAGGCTGTTTTGTTCTTAACATTAGGACCCGTAAACTCACTGCTAGGTTTTGACCATTGCCATGATTAGATAGTTAATGTTATGAGCTTCGTTTTGATATGTAGTTCGTTTGATTCCGATGTACGGTTTAGGAGAAACGGCCGTTTTAAGTAAAGACGTTTCGCGAACGAATCATTACCCCTCGCCTTACTTTGAAACATAGGTTAAAGACCTAAAAGGGCTAATTGGAGTATGAAACATTTATGTAAAGTGTAATAGGAATTTGGTAAGACACTCGCGAAAGAATCTCCTTAAAATTCTTAATGGTTAATTTATTAAAAATGGTGGAGCCGAGGGTACTCGAGCGACTTAAGTGAATCGTTAAGCGCAAAGCGAGCGTTAGAGTCTAAATTGGTTAAAGTATAGAATTATAAGTGACTTTGGTTTAATTCCAACTTATATGTTGTTTATAGGTTACCAGACTCGTCCCAAGCCATTTGTAACCCCCAGTCGCTCAGGCAAGTTTTCTACCCGTATAACTGTTGTTGTGATGTATATGTGTATATGCATGATCTTGTGATAAATGCATATTTGTTATTAGCAAATTCTTGCGATATATTGGAGCATGTGATATGGTATATATGCATGCCTATTTCGTATTCTTGATTTATATATCTGTTGGTTCAAATGCTTATTAGTTGCATAATACCTATGCTAGAGATAAGCAGTAGTTGTGTATACCCTGAGTATAGGGGACCCAAAGGTGAACCCTTTTCTAAAACCGGGAGTAGATGTTCCCGAGTATATGATATATATATATTTATATATATATATTGATATGGTTTTTAAAAATTAACTATTAATCGAATAAGGTTTATTCGATAACTTTATATTATTTAATGAATATTACTTGAATATTCATTCGAGGACTTATGACTCACTTTATATTATTTAATGAATATTACTTGAATATTCATTTGAGGACTTATGACTCACTTTATATTATTTATTGAATATTATTTGAATATTCATTTGAGGACCTATGAATCCGATTATTTACTGAAATATATTCTTTATTTTATTAAAGAATAAGGCGTCGATAATCAAACTTATTTTTGATTATTCAAATAAAGATAGTACTTTCGTATAAGTATATCTTTGGTTATTTAATACTCATTTCAAGTATAAGTTTTACAACTTCTACTTCAAGTTAGTTATATAGAGATTATCCTTATGGGAATATTATTTAATAATATTCAGATATTTTCTAATATATCGGGACTGATTTATTTCATTAAATCAGCATTTCTCCAAACATTCTTAAAAATGTTTTCGAGTCTTTAAAATAATTTTTATATTTAGAGCGGATCTCAAAAACTCATTTTTATATTTAAGATCTTCCTTTCAAGGGGATTTAAATACTCGCTCAAAACATGAGGGATCCGGCTATGTGGCGTATTTTATATTCGCAACGTGGTTGCTGTTTTGAGACAACAATTTGATTACTTGCCCAATGTTCGGGAAGTAAGTCCATCTGATTGAGTCGGCATAAGCGACAGGCCGGGGTACGGTCTATGAAGGTGTAAGAGGCTGGGTGACAGTCCATCCACGTGTGAGTGGCCGAGTAACGGTCTAGCGCGAGGTCCGAATGCGGCCAGGGTGATGACCGGCGAGGAATTCATCCATCTATAGTAGAAAAGGTTACTTATTGGTATCTTTGCCTGATCAGCAAGATATCGGGTTTATGCCACAATTCTTTTCCTTTCCAAAAATTCATGGGATGTTACAAACTCTGTTCATACTTTACATGATAGAGGTTTTCAGGAAATGTATAAAGAGATATATATGCGGATATATATATCGGGACTTAATGAAGTATCTCATAACTTCATTTCATTCAATAATATTTCAAAGATTTAATCTATTCAAATCTTGTCTTGTAGTCTCATCTATGTGATGAACTGTTGAAAGCTCATTATACTTTGAACAGTGGTAGTTCAAGTAGCTTTATAAATGATATAAGTATAGTGAAGTATTTGGTAACTGCATCCTTTGTTTTTGCTTATATCCAGTAAGTAATTATCTTACACTTGATAAATGATTTTAGTAAGTTATCGATTTAGATACTTGCATTATTGTTTACACTATATATTATCTTGCGAGCTGTAATGCACACTCTTGCTTTATTTCTTCATCACACAACAACAGTTAGGAAAGATGGCCAGACTCAAGCAGACCCAGCACAAGAGCGTGGAAAGCGCCCCACGCCTTCCCGTTGAGATCATAGCTGCTATAGCTGCAGAGGTAGATCTATCTGTAGATCAGACCTTCTACTTTTGGGAACCAAATATTGTATAATTATAACTTGTGGTAGATAATGGCAATTAACTGTAAACTTATCAAGTAATCATTTTGGGTTGTAATAACTTTTAAATTGTGGATTCAAGGACTTGTACTTATTTCAATTTCATCTCTGAGACTATAACGGGTTGTGGTGTGTGTTAGTGTGGGGTCACAGCATGAGGTTATTTATTATTAATTAAGTTAAGTGATATTGTAGAGAGAAAGACCCTGACGACCCGGATCCCCGACCCCGGATCTGGGGGTGTTACAGAAATGGTATCAGAGCTAAGTGTTATAAACCTCAGAGATGATGCGACAATATAATAATAAACTCACAAAGATAATAAGAACTCTTGCCAAGTTCATGGTCGGACTACTTAAAGTAGCGCTGACAGTTAAAACCCTTACGGGAACCCTTATAAGTATCATGATAGTAACTTAGCTCGTTTAATGTGTAGGCGCATGAGATAGAGGACCCTGAGATGTTCGAGCGTGAGCATGATGAGGCACTGCTAGATGTCGAGGATCAGGAGGAGCCTGAGATGGAGGAGGATGAGGAGGACCCCTCAGAGGAGTCAGAGACAGAGGTCATTGCTATTTCGGATGAGGAGGACCCGGATGAGGTCCCAGTAGCTGAGGAGCGTGTCGGAGCTATGGTAGTGTACACTGGTACCCCTTTACCCACACTCCCGGTGGTCAGAGCTCCTACCCCTCCACCACTATCTTGGATCCCCTATGATGACAGCTCAGAGACCCATACTTCCGAGCCTAGGCAGACCGATGAGGCACCCCCAGCGGCTCCGGATTCACCACCTCTCGACCCTGCCCATAGGTAGTCTTTGTTAGCCCACGACTATGTTCAGGATGTACTGAGGACCCGAGTGGCTGTTGCTGAGGCCCGGCTGGATAAGGCCAGGAGGGAGTTGGATGTGGAGAGGGCGGGTAGGCGTACCCGAGCTTATGAGACTAGGGCTGCTATACCCCAATCCTTGAGGAGGGAGCTGACGGGGATAGAGCTCACGTCCCGAGCGAGACTCAGATCGCTCCAGGGGGACAGGCATGGTAGGATCTCTAGGCGGCAGGCCGACTATATATTCCATCATGTGATGGAAAGGGTATGGGAGCTGACCCGCTCCGGTGTGTGATTCAGGACTGTCGATGGGATAGTCTAGTTGTCTAGTTAGTCGAGGCCTTAGTAAGAGCCAACTTTCTGGGATAGTTGACTTGTATATAGCATCCCTTTCTCTGACTAGACAGATAGACTATTGTGTATCACTTTTGGGACAGATGGCTGTAGCACTGTTGTACTTTTGACCAGATCAAACTATGTACTTCTCGCATTATGTATATATTTGTTTCCTTTCAGTTCAGTTCCTGAGTGACGAGATCACTGTTTTTATCATTGTTATTACTGCACTTCTTATTAGAACTGTCATAATATAATAGAATTGCGAGATACATTCTCCCCATTATAGAACTGTGCAAGGCACAATGTTGTGTATGATTGTGACCTAAGATTGAATTTCCCAAATATGTATCAGTATCATGCCGCCAAGAAAGATTGGAACTAGGGCGGACCCTGGATCTGAGCACCAGGGAAGTCATAACCAGGACGATAGGAACCAGGAACACACTGAAGAGGAAGATGAGGATTATGTTGAACAGGATGACTCCCTGTATGAAGAGGAGGAGGAAACATATGATGTTGAGAGATTTGAGATAGAGGCTGAAGAAGGAGAAACTGAGGTTGAGCAACCAGTACCAAACCCAGGCATGGATCCCATGGGCAGTTCATGCAACTACTAAGGCAGAACTTGGAACGTCAACCCAACCCACCCCCTCAAGGAAATAAAAATGCTGTGGCAAACTCTTTCAGGGCTTTCAAGTCCCTTAAGCCCCCTGAGTTCCACGGATCAGCCGACCCAGTTGAGGCAAGGGCATGGCTAAAGGAAATGGAGAAATCCTTTGAGATTCTGAGTACCAATGAGGCACAGAAGACTGTATTTGCTACCTACCTTCTGAAAGGAGAGGCCAACTACTGGTGGGAGGCCAAGAAAAACATGGAGACAGATGCTATCATAACCTGGGAGAGGTTCAGTCAGTTATTTTTGGGAAAGTATTTCCCGAGGTTTATGGACCTCAAGTTCTTGGAGCTAAAGCAGAATAACTTATCCGTAGCAGAGTACGAAGCAAAATTTACTGAGTTATCAAGGTTTGTGCCGGAGTTTGTGAGCACCGAGGAAAAGAAAGCTAGGAGGTTTCAGCAGGGACTGAAACCGTGGATTCAGAATAGGGTGGCAATCCTTGAGCTTACTGATTATGCCACTCTGATGCAAAAGGCAATAATTGTAGAAGCCGGAAGTGAACAGATGCAGAAGGAAAGAGAGAAGAAGAGAATAAAGAGGAAAAGTATGAGCATGGGTGGAGGTTCCGCAGGAGGGAGCTTCCCAACTAGATTTAATCGAGGAGCAGTGTCCCTACCGGGAAAGAGTACTGGGTTTAAGCTGTCAATGGGTGTGAATGTGAGCTAGAGCGGCCAAAATTCAGGAAGGACCTATTCCAACCAGTCTCGACCCTCATTACCAGCCTGTAACACTTGTGGTAGGATGCATTCTGGGGAATGTAAGGGGAAGCCAGTAACCTGCTTTAAGTGTGGTCGAGAGGGTCACTATTCTAACAAGTGTACTTAGCAACCCCCTAGTGTCAGCCCGACCACCATCTGTTATCAGTGTGGAAGACCAGGCCACATGAGAAGGGAATGCCCAGGGAATAAACCAACAGCTTCAGGTGCAAGCAGGGCTACTTCTAATAAGCCACCTACTGCGAGGACTTTCAACATGACAGTCCAGGATGCTATGAAAGACTCAGATGTCATAGCAGGTACCCTTTCTCTAAATTCAGCTAGTGCAAATGTTTTATTTGATTCAGGAGCAACTAAATCTTTTATATCAAGAGACTTTGCGCGTAAATTAAGACTTAAGGCTGAACCCTTGATAGAACCCTTACAAGTAGAAATAGCCAATCATGAAGTTATTCCTGTTAACAAGATTTACCCCGCCTGTGAGTTAGGCATAGGGGAACAATCTTTTAGTGTTGATCTGATTCCTTTTAAATTAGGGGAGTTCGATGTAATTTTGGGAATGGACTGGCTATCTAGCAATGATGCTCAGATAGACTGTAAGGGGAAGAAAGTTAAGTTAAATATCCCAGGAAAGAAAGAAGTCATATTTAGAGGAAAGATGCAGACGCAGAAATTTTTAACTATGGCCCAGGCCAAAAGGATGCTACGAAAAGGAAATGAGGCTTACCTAGCCTATGTGGTGGACACGCAGAAGGAGGTGCCCAACTTATAAGATATTCCGGTAGTCAACGAATTTGAAGATGTATTCCCACAAGACCTTCTGGGATTACCACCCGATAGAGTGATTGAATTTGCTATTGAGTTGGCTCCAGGGATGGCGCCAGTTTCAAAGGCACCTTACCGGTAAGCCTCATTAGAAATGAAGGAATAGCTACCCAATTGCAGGAACTCTTGGATAAGGGTATGATCAGACCCAGTGTGTCTTCGTGGGGAGCACCAGTTTTATTTGTTAAGAAAAAGGATGGGAGCATGAGGCTGTGCATCGACTATCGAGAGTTGAATAAGCTAACCATAAAGAACAGGTACCCGCTACCTAGAATAGACGATCTGTTCGACCAGCTAAAGGATGCTGTTTATTTTTCTAAGATTGACCTGAGAACTGGATATCACCAGCTAAAGATTAAACCCGAAGATATTTCCAAGACCGCGTTCAGTACCAGGTATGGGTACTATGAGTTCTTGGTAATGTCCTTTGGATTAACCAACGCCCCAGCAGATTTCATGGATTTAATGAACAGAGTATTTAAGAAGTACTTGGACAAGTGTGTGATAGTTTTTATCGATGATATTTTAATCTACTCAAGGACTGAGGCAAAATATGCAGAGCATTTGAGGATAGCTCTAGGAATACTCAGAGAGGAACAGTTATATGCCAAATTCTCGAAGTGTGAATTCTGGCTGAATGAAGTACAGTTTTTAGGACATGTGATCAATAAAGAAGGAGTATTGGTCGACCCCTCCAAGATAGAGGCGGTCTCAAATTGGGAAAGGCCAACCACACCCACAGAGGTAAGGAGTTTCATAGGATTGACCGGCTACTATCGTAGATTTGTACAGGACTTTGCAAAGATCGCAGCCCCTTTGACACGACTTACTCATAAGACAGAGAAGTTTGAATGGACGGAAAAATGCGAGAACAGTTTTCAGGAATTAAAGAAAAGGTTGGTAACGGCCCCGGTGTTGGCATTGCCAGACGGAAAAGGAGATTTTATGATATATAGTGACGCGTCGCACAAAGGATTAGGGTGTGTGCTTATGCAGCACGGTAAAGTGATTGCGTATGCGTCGCGACAACTGAAGGAATACGAGATTAGATATCCTACTCATGACCTTGAGCTCGCAGCAATAGTTTTTGCCCTAAAAATTTAGAGGCACTATTTGTATGGAGAGAAGTGCGAGATTTTCATAGACCATAAGAGCCTCAAGTACATATTTACGCAGAAAGAGCTCAACATGCGCAAGAGGAGATGGTTAGAGCTAATCAAGGACTATGATTGTGAGATTCTCTATCATCCGGGGAAAGCCAATGTGGTGGCTGATGCCCTTAGTAGAAAGGAAAGACTCAGAATGATAACGACTTCGGAAGAATTGATAAAGGATTTCGAAAAAATGGAAATAGAAGTAAAGGTAACCGGAACTGGAACTGAAAAACTGTTTGAGATCTCGATGCAGCCAGGGTTATTGGAAAAGATCAGATTGTGCCAAGAGAAAGTAATGAATGAAGGCAGAGAGTCAATGACTGGAGAAGAGATCCATACTGAGAAAGATGATAAAGGGATAATGAGGTACTCCTACCGGATTTGGGTTCCAAACGTTCGAGAGCTTAAAGACGAGATTTTGGATGAAAGCCATAGTTCAAGGTATTCCATTCACCCGGGAAGCACCAAAATGTATAGGGATTTGAAGGAGTATTACTGGTGGCCCAACATGAAGAGGGACGTAGCAGAATGGGTAAGCAAATGTTTGACTTGCCAAAGATTAAAGGCAGAGCACCAGAGACCCAGTGGACTTTTACGACCCCTGGAGAATCCCGAATGGAAATGGGAACAAATAGCCATGGATTTTGTTGTCGGTTTACCAAGGACGAAAGCCAACCATGATGCCATATGGGTGATTATAGACCGACTGACAAAGTCAGCTCATTTCATTCCTATCAATGAGAGATACACAGTCGATAGACTGGTGGACATCTACCTTAAGGAAATAGTGACGCGACATGGAGTCCCAGCATCCATTGTCTCAGACCGAGACCCCAGGTTCAACTCCAGATTTTGGAGGAGCTTTCAAGAATGTGCGGGGACCAAGTTAAATATGAGTACCGCTTACCATCCCCAGACGGATGGGCAGAGTGAAAGGACCATCCAGACACTAGAGGATATGTTGAGAGTCTGTGCAATAGACTTTAAAGGAAGTTGGGATGATCACTTGCCGATGATCGAGTTTTCTTATGACAATAGCTTTCATGATAGCATCGGAATGCCGCCTTATGAGGCCCTGTACGGAAGAAGGTGTCGATCTCCCTTATACTGGGATGAAGTAGGGGAACGGAAGATGCTCGGACCCGAAGTGGTCCAAAGGACCAAAGACATAGTGGATCTTATCAGAGGGCGGCTGGTAGCAGCCCAAGACAGACAGAAGAAATATGCAGACCTAGCCCGAAAGGACAAGGAGTATGAAGTAGGGGACTTAGTACTACTAAAAGTATCCCCTTGGAAGGGGTTAATGAGATTCGGAAAGAAAGGAAAACTAAGCCCAAGATACATTGGACCTTTTGAGATACTAAGATGGATTGGGAAGTTGGCTTACGAGCTAGCCTTACCCCCGAACCTACAACAAGTTCATAATGTGTTCCATGTGTCAATGCTAAGGAAGTATCATCGGGATGCCAGACACATAGTGGAGTACGAGCATGTGGATATGCAACCAGATCTGACTTACGTGGAGAAACCAGTAAAGATTATGGATAAGAAGGAGCAGGTGCTTCGGAACAAAGTGATCAAGCTAGTCAGAGTGCTATGGCAGAATCATAATGTGGAAGAATCAACTTGGGAGCTTGAGAGCGCAATTCTAGAAAAGTACCCCCAATTGTTTTCTATTTGATTCCTTGACGGAATCCTTTTAAGGAGGGGAGACTTTAATAACCCCAAAATTTTGAACTTTTTGTAACCCTTATGAATAGTGTTTTTGCTGATATTTCTGAACAAGAAAACTTTTCATGTCACACTATGTAGGGGTTCTTATATGGATATTCTGAGATTTTATTGGTACTCTATATTGTATATAAGTGTATGTAAAGATCGTCAGAATCCAATTCCGAACACTTTGATTTTTCCCGGAAATCCACTAGATACAGAAAGAATTGAGTATAAGGTAACAGGATAAAAATGATTTAAATTAAAGGATTATAAGAGAGGATCATAAAAGTAATATAATGTATTGAGAAAGGTTAAGGAAACCCAAGTAATAAAATCCCGGGTATGATCCCTCAAACGAGAAACGAGAACGAAAGTTAAGCGAACCGTATAACAGATCAGCGGTCATTAGGAAAACAATTAGGAGTTAATCAAGGAGGTTAGGGATGATGAGGTCATCCAACCAATAAGAAGAGGGCAAGTGAGGGAGGATGATATCACAAGGTGACATAAGCATTGCATAAGGGGAAGGAGGTGTGGTTGATTTAAAACCACACAAAGTTTAAGGTTAAAAAGGTAATTAACCAAAAACAAATCAAAAGCAACCAAGCTAGGCAAAACAACTCACAAACATAAAAATCATTTCACTTCTTCATCATGAAGCTCTCGACTTTTCTCTTCATTTCAAGGAGGAAAATTCAAAATTCAAGTTCCAAGCTTCTTTAATTAGTAAGGTAATTATCTAATACTCCTTATTCATAGATATGGCTATCCTATAAGTTTAAGCCTCCAATTCATTCTCAATCTCTTCCAAGAAATCAATGAAGAAGATAATGAATAGTGATTTCAAGATTTTTAACTTGATTTTTCTTGTTTTTCCTTTAAGATCCAAGCATCCCTAAGACATCTCAAGGCTTCTTAAGGCTTCCTAGCTACTCACTCTCCAAACCCTAGCTTTACTTTGTATATTAGGATGATTTTTATTGTTATGGTAAAAGAGTAGCTTGATGCTTTCATGTTTAGAGTTTGGGTTGGAGTTGTAGTAAATTGGATGTTGAAATCTTATTGAGTAGTTAAAGGACTTAAGTATAGTTTTAAATTCATGTTTGAGAAAAACATAA
Organism: Apium graveolens; assembly: GCF_009905375.1. Taxonomy (NCBI): domain Eukaryota; kingdom Viridiplantae; phylum Streptophyta; class Magnoliopsida; order Apiales; family Apiaceae; genus Apium; species Apium graveolens. The sequence goes on from NC_133647.1 coordinate 27,088,658, forward strand.
ATTGGAGAACTTGAGGTGTTGGGGCTTTTGTAGTATGTTATGGATGGATTTTGGTTGTATGAATGAATTGGGGTTGATTGGTGGTTGAATTGGAGTGTTTTAAATTTGGGTAATCGCGTAAAATAGTCGTCGTAATGTCCGATTTACTTTAGGCTGTTTTTGTTCTTAACATTAGGACCCGTGAACTCACTGCTAAGTTTTGACCATTTCCATGATTAGATAGTTCATGTTACGAGCTTCGTTTTGATATGTAGTTCGTTTGATTCCGATGTACGGTTTAGGAGAAACGGCCGTTTTAAGTAATGACATTTCGCGAATGAATCATTACCCCTCGCCTTACTTTGAAACATACGTTAAAGATCTAAAAGGGCTAATTGGAGTATGAATCATTTATTTAAAGTGTAATAGGTAGTTGGTAAGACACTCGCGAAAGAATCTCCTTAAAATTCTTAATGGTTAATTTATTAAAAATGGTGGAGCCGAGGGTACTCGTGCGACTTAAGTGAATCATTAAGCGCAAAGCGAGCGTTAGAGTCTAAATTGGTTAAAGTATAGAATTATAAGTGACTTTGGTTTAATTCCAACTTATATGTTGTTTATAGGTTACCAGACTCGTCCCAAGCCATTTGTAACCCCCATTCGCTCAGGCAAGTTTTCTACCCGTATAACTGTTATTGTGATGTATATGTGTATATGCATGATCTTGTGATAAATGCATATTTGTTATTAGCAAATTCTTGCGATATATTGGAGCATGTGATATGGTATATATGCATGCCTATTTCGTATTCTTGATTTATATATCTGTTGGTTCAAATGCTTATTAGTTGCATAATACCTATGCTAGAGATAAGCAGTAGTTGCGTATACCCTGAGTATAGGGGACCCAAAGGTGAACCCTTTTCTAAAACCGGGAGTAGATGTTCCCGACTATATGATATATATATTTATATATATATATATTGATATGGTTTTTAAAAGAAAAACTATTAATCGAATAAGGTTTATTCGATAACTTTATATTATTTAATGAATATTACTTGAATATTCATTCGAGGACTTATGACTCACTTTATATTATTTAATGAATATTACTTGAATATTCATTCGAGGACTTATGACTCACTTTATATTATTTATTGAATATTATTTGAATTCATTTGAGGACCTATGACTCCGATTATTTACTGAAATATATTCTTTATTTTATTAAAGAATAAGGCGTCGATAATCAAACTTATTTTTTATTATTGAAATAAAGATAGTACTTTCGTATAAGTATATCTTTGGTTATTTAATACTCATTTCAAGTCTAAGTTTTACAACTTCTACTTCAAGTTATTTATATAGAGATTATCCTTATGGGAATATTATTTAATAATATTCAGATATTTTCTAATATATCGGGACTGATTTATTTTATTAAATCAGCATTTCTCCAAACATTCTTAAAAATGTTTTCGAGTCTTCAAAATGATTTTTAAAGGTTAGAGCGGATCCCAAAAACTCAGTTTTATATTTAAGATCTTCCTTTCAGGGGGATTTAAATACTCGCTCAAAACCTGAGGGATCCGGCTCTGTGGTGTATTTTATATTCGCAACGTGGTTGCTGTTTTGAGACAACAATTTGATTACTTGCCCAATGTTCGGGAAGTAAGTCCATCTGATTGAGTCGGCATAAGCGACAGGCCGGGGTACGGTCTATGAAGGTGTAAGAGGCTGGGTGACAGTCCATCCACGCGTGAGTGGTCGGGTAACGGTCTAGCGCGAGGTCCGAATGCGGCCAGGGTGATGACCGGCGAGAGATTCATCCATCTATAGTAGAAAAGGTTACTTATTGGTATCTTTGCCTGATCAGCAAGATATCGGGTTTATGCCACAATTCTTTTCCTTTCCAAAAATTCATTGGATGTTACAAACTCTGTTCATACTTTACATGATAGAGGTTTTCAGGAAATGTATAAAGAGATATATATGCGGATATATATATATCGGGACTTAATGAAGTATCTCATAACTTCATTTCATTCAATAATATTTCAAAGATTTAATCTATTCAAATCTTGTCTTGTAGTCTCATCTATGTGATGAACTGTTGAAAGCTCATTATACTTTGAACAGTGGTAGTTCAAGTAGCTTTATAAATGATATAAGTATAGTGAAGTATTTGGTAACTTCATCCCTTATTTTTGCTTATATCCAGTAAGTAATTATCTTACACTTGATAAAGGATTTTAGTAAGTTATCCATTTAGATACTTGCATTATTGTTTACACTATATATTATCTTGCGAGCTGTAATGCTCACTCTTGCTTTATTTCTTCATCACACAACAACAGTTAGGAAAGATGGCCAGACTCAAGCAGACCCAGCGCAAGAGCGTGGGAAGCGCCCCGCGCCTTCCCGTTGAGATCATAGCTGCTATAGCTGCAGAGGTAGATCTATCTGTAGATCAGACCTTCTACTTTTGGGAACCAAATATTGTATAATTATAACTTGTGGCAGATAATGGCAATTAACTGTAAACTTATCAAGTAATCATTTTGGGTTGTAATAACTTTTAAATTATGGATTCAAGGACTTGTACTTATTTCAATTTCATCTCTGAGACTATAACGGGTTGTGGTGTGTGTTAGTGTGGGGTCACAGCATGAGGTTATTTATTATTAATTAAGTTAAGTGATATTGTAGAGAGAAAGACCGTGACGACCCGGATCCCCGACCCCGGATCTGGGGGTGTTACACTGGAATGGAAGCAAGAGAAAAATCTGGATTGGGTAGTGTTGATGAAAGAAGAGTGCAGAACACAACCAATGATCCAACTTCCTTAAGTGAACCAGGTGTTGGAGCAACTCCTGAAAGATTGAATCAACTAGAATCTGTACAGATGGTCTACCATACCTTCTTGAAAGAACACATCTTGTTATATTTCATGACAGATGGAAGGGTTTACCATATAAGGGAAAATGCTATACCACTGAAGTATTTTGAGGAACTAGAACATGTTTTATTCTTACTTCAAGTGAATGACAGAATAACAGAAAGTGATGCAAACTATTTGAAGACTCAAATTCAGAGACATAAAAGGCTTTATTCTGTAAAGTCTGACAGCACATACTGTCCCAAGTACAGAGATCACAAGGGTGATATTGTTGATATGAAGCCTAATACTGCAACGATCAGAACATATCTTGGTATTAAGGGACTTGAATTCAATCTAGAGTCTGACAAAGCCTATGTCATAAGACTAGATCAGGAGTTTAGAAAAGCAAAAATTAATGATCTCAGATATGCTATCTTCCAAACTGGTGAAGATACTGCAGAACTCAAAGATGCTAAAAGGAGGATGATTGATGAACTCAGATATGCTGAGAGATGTTTGTTAAAGAACTATCTCAGAACAACTCCTAACATCGAAGAGGTCAGAAAGTGAAGCCAAGTCAAGATCTACAACTGCTCAAATTCTGATATGTATACAGACTGAAGTTGTTATCAGAAATTAAATTTGGTAAAGCTTTAAGGACTGTAAGTTATAGTTATCTAGTCAAATTCTTATGCATTTGTACTTAATGTTTTTGACATCATCAAATATCTGTTAAACTTGTATATTATGCTAATTTACAAGTTGGGGGATATTGTTAGATATATTTGATAATGTCATGTCTAATATGATTTATGTTTAGTTTTCAGATTTTACTTAAACAGGACAAATCAGTACTTAACTGAAATCAGCACTTATACTGAAGTCAGAACTTAAGTTATCAGTACTTAAGGTTCAGGAGATATTTATCAGGAGATAATATCAGGACTTAAAGGAAACTTTCAGATAAGGAAGGCGGCTGATTGAAAGGAAAGAAGATCAAGACAAATGTAAGAAGAGATATGCATGAAGAAGGAATTCTGTGAAGAATAGAATACTTGGAAGAAAAGATAACTGATTGATATATTTTAGGAAGCAGAATTATATTCCATACCAATTAGCGATTATCTTGTAACTGTGTGATATATAAACACAGACATAGGGTTTACACTATATGTATTATCATTATCGAGAATATTATTCATTATAACCCTAGCAGCTCTCGTGATATTTGTTCATCACTGAGAGAGGACAGTTCTATATTATAACAGAGTTTAATAAAGTTTGTTTTTTGTTACTTGTGTTCTTTGAATTCGATTTGATTGTGCTATACACTGTATTCAACCCCCTTCTACAGTGTGTGTGACCTAACAATGATGACATTATCCTTTGAAATTAAGCCATATCCCACAGTATAACCCTTGTTGTCATCTCCAAAAGTAATACTTGGGTCAGCTCTCTCCTTGAACTCAGTGAGCAGGGTAGAATCTCCAGTAATGTGCCTTGAGCACCCACTATCCAAATACCAAAGATTCTTTCTGTTTCCTTGCACACAACAAAATCAAATCAAGTTGATTTTGGTACCCAAGTTTCCTTGGGTCCTGTTTTGTTAGCCTTTTTCTTAGGTTTCATAGGCTTTTCCTCATTTGACTTAGGTATTTGAGATTTATCCTTAGTCAGTTGAGTAGAACCCTAAAACCATTCATCATTGTAAAATTATCATGCACATGATGGTTAACATGGAAAGGCATATTCTGTGAAGACATGTTATTCCAGTATGGCATGCTAAATGGCATTAGTGGCATACTAAATGCAGCTTAGTAAGGATTTTATGCAAATGGCATGCTAGCATACTGTACATTCAAGTTATGTGCAGGCATAACATTCACAGGGATTGTAGGCATACTGGGAAATGAAGGAGGTGCAAACATGGGAGCAGGCATAGCAAGTTTGCAATTAGCAAACAAATGATTAACACTACCACACATAACACAAGTTTTTCTTGGTGCATATTTATCAGGTGTGTAGTTGTTATGTTTGTTAATTACTACTTTCCCATTCCTATTGTTTTTCTTTTTAGACTCTGCTTTCACTTCAATTTTCTCTAATATATCATTCAATTGCTTAAATGACATATGTCCTACATTGACTCTCTTGTTCTTGTTCACTCGACTTGTTTCTCCTGGACCAAGTCCTTAGAAACTGATCCATATTTCTCATTTAGCTTAGAGAGCGCACTTTGCTAACTATCTTTCTTTCACTCAATGAATGTAATTCCTAGTCTTTCGACGGATAATTCTTTTGATTATTCGACGGATATCATTCATCATCCGTCGAATCCACATCTGTTGAAATTCCTTCTTCCAAGTTGGAATTCAGTTTCTCTTTGCTCTTTTTCCAGGTTTCATCACAAAAGGATTCTAAACCTTGAACTTTAGTAATTTGAGCATGAACATCTCTAGATGATTTCCATGCCTTGACTACTTCATATTCTCATTCAAGCTGCTTTTTTAAAATTTCCTCTTTCTTTAGGGATTCGGTTAGTTCTTCTTTAGCAGTCTTGCATTCTATCTTCAGTTTCTAAAACTCAACAAATTGAGTTTCTAACACATCATTTCTTTCACTTAAAAACATGTTGTTCTCTTTAGTTTTAGTATTTTCTTTAGTGAGAGATTTGAGTGTAACACGCAGATGATATAAATTAGTAGACATGTCATTTATGGCATCATTACACTCAGCTTTAGATAAATGTCCTAGATTAGTGGTGATTACCTGATTACTTGAAGAATTAACTTCTGCTTTATCTGATTTGGCCATTAAGGCTAGATTGACATAGCTTGTATCCTCATCTTCATCCAATCCATCAGCATCCCAATCATTTTCTTGAGTTAGAAAGGCCTTTTCCTTTTGAGCAAATCAAAATACTTATTTTTGTAATCCACAAGCTCAAACTTCTTTCTGTCATAATCAGGCTTTCTACACTCATTTGCAAAAATGACCACTCAAGCCACACTTAAAACATTTGAATTTTGACTTGTCAACCATGTTTCTGTTTGGCTTGGATGCTCCAAAATTCTTCTTGAATTTGAGCTTGGCAAACTTCTTGGATAGAAAAGCCAGACGCTCATCTATGTCATCCATGTCATCTTGACTAAGATGGTCTTCATGTTCAGCTACTAGCCCTTTTCCTTTGTCTTCACAAACTCTAGGGTTTGGTGCAGATTTAAAAGATTCAACCTTTATCTCCTTCTCTTTTTTTTGCTCAGCAACCAATGCAGTGGATCCTCCTTTCTTTCTTCCTTTCTCTGGCTTCTCATCTTGCTCTATTTCAAGCACATAGGTCTTTAGAATCCCATACAGTCTGTCCAAGGGGAATTTCTTGTAGTCTTGAGAATTTCTTAATGAGACTGTCATAGGCTTCCATTCCTTTGGCAGAGATCTAAGGAATTTGAGGTTTGAGTCCTTTGTTTGATAGACTCTTCCATGCAACTTTAGAGCATTTAGAAGTTTTTGAAATCTACTAAATATGCCAGTGAGTGCCTCACTTTCTTCACAATAAAAATGCTCATATTGCCGAATCAAGAGTTGCATTTTATTTTCCCTTACCCGCTCAGTTCCATCACATATAACTTGAATTGTATCCCAGACCTCTTTGGCAGTTTTGCAGTTTATGATGTTGTCAAACATGTCACCAGCAACACCATTAAACAAAATGTTCATGGCCTTCTTAGCCCTATGAACTTGTTCAATATCTGGATCAGACCATTTTGCTCTAGGCTTTGGGATGGATGCTTCATTTCTTGTAGCAGCTCTCATAGGGACATGTGGACCTTTCTCAATGCAGTCCACATATTTTAAATCTTGAGAGAGAAGATGCAGGTGCATCTTCACCTTCCAATGGTGATAGTTGTCTTTGTCCAGAAATGGAATTTTTACTCCAACATCTTTTCTGCTCATCTTGTTAGTTGTTGTGATCTTTAAACTCTTTGTTCTTCAAGAGCTTGCTCTGAGACCAATTGTTATTCCCTAACAATCTAACAAAGAATTACAGAAGGGGGGTTGAATGTAATTCTGGCTCCTTTTTCAATTTTAAGAACAGTTCTACTATGAATATATAACTGTGTTTGATTTGGTTAAGATATGGAATGAAAGAATTGATGAGATCAAAATACAAAGTAATCAAATAAAAGTATTTAAAACTTTCTGGTGGATTGAACTTTCCCACCAGAGATATATATTAATATGTGAACTTTGTGATGCAATGTTTGCATACAGCTTCTTATAAGTTGAACTTACAAGAACAGAGAAATTCTTTACAGATATAGCTTTATCTATTTCTCTGGTAATTGTTTACTCACTTAGATGTTGTTCTACTTGCTACACTTGATTTATATATTACCAAGTTACATGATAAAAAGGCAAACAAATAAGAAAAAATGTTTCTAATCTAATTTCATACTTCTTCATTTCTCTATCCAGCATCTTTGAATATCTTCAGTTTAGCATGGAAATGGAAATGCTTCTTTGTTCTCTAAACCCTGTAAATAGCCTGCCATATTTCATTTGCATATACTCAACGCATGTGACTCTGAAGTCACTATCAACTGCTTTTTTGAATTTGTTCATCCGTTGAAACTCTATGGGATCATCCGTTAAGACTTTATTGGATAATCCATTGAGATTCTGGTTAATCATCCGTTGAAGCTTTAGTTGATCATCTGTTGAAGCCTTGTGGAACATCCGTTGAGACTATCTTCATAGAAGTTAACTACATTTCACTTATACAAGATTACAAGGCATCTAATATTTACAATTAGCCAACCTATCTTGCATATCAATCTAGTAGTCAACATGACTTAAAACATTCTACAACATTTAGTTCTCTAAGGCATTACAATATGCAGAAATGTGCTACTAATCTTATTGTATAAGCTACCCTTTCAACGAATGTTGAAAGTGATCATCCATTTATGGCTACAACATTACTGAATTAAATCTACTAAGTGTTTTGTTTAACTTATCATCAAGTACACAACATATTACTAACATTTTGGATGATTTGTTGGCTCACTTGCCATTTCTTTCTGATTCTACTGAGAAATCTGTGCAAAATCTCAAATCAATCACCACATATTCTATAGTAGTTTCAACCCCAAACTATGTCATTTCTACTATCTCGACGGATATTCTTCATCCATTGACTAGTGATTGTATCTCGACGGATGTGCTTAACCGCAGTCATCCGTTGAAACTATCAACTACTACCTCGACGGATGTTTCTCATCCGTTGATTGTCACTACACCACTTGAAATCTCAACTATTGTTACAAGTGCAGATGGTTTAGTAGTTGTACAATCACTCATGGGATTGAGGGAAGGGAGTGAACAGAGTGAGAGGCTGAGTTGCTATCAGGCAAAAGGAGAGGAAATGAGTGAACAACTGCTAGCTATTTCTTCCAGCTTGGCCAAAGTAAGTGAGAGGAGTCCCACCTTGGAAGGTGAAGGTGAGGGTGTGAGGGTGGGAAGCCATAGGGAGTCCTTGATGCAAGAAAAGAGAGAAAATGAGAAAAAGGTAGATACTGAAGAATGGGAAAAGTCCATTGTTAATTAGTTAAGGGATGTCAATGAGGCTGAAAAGAAGCAGCTATTTCAGCAAGAATATCAAGCTATCTTAGATTATGTTTCTTATGAAGCTGAGGAATTTACTCACCCTGTTCCAGCTTATCAAACTTTGGCTATACAGGACAATGAGGCTGCTGGGAGAATTCTCAACTTGGTGCACACAATAGCTTCAATGCTAAGGGCCAAGGATGCCATCAACTCACTTCCACCTACAGCTGGTGATGATTTTGAGTTAGACTCTAGTGGCACATTTGGGGATGCTTCCAATGATGAAGAGGATTTGTTAGACATAGGGGAGATGCAGGTCCTAACTCAAGCACACACACTCCAACATGGATGTTTAGCAAAGACTGCAGTGTGCATCATTTCAAATCAACTATATTCCACATAATCCAACAGACTCAGACAGCTCTTTAAGCTACTACATATGCCAACACCAAGAGTCTTCTCCAAGCACACCTTGAGTCTCTTCACTTGCACAAAATTCAATCTCTCAAGCAAAATCAAGATGTGTCTAAGATCATGACAGAGATTGGCCAAGTCAAGAAGGACATCAATGAAAGATCGAAATCTATTCTTCCTGACACTACAATGAGAGATATCAACAGGCAACTCAAGAAAGATTCTGAGCTCAGTAGAAAGGTGGATTCCCGGGACACTAGGCTGAAGACCATAGAAACCTCTATCACTAGAATTCAACTCCATCAAGCTCAACAGAAATGTTTTTTTCAGAAATTGGTGGTTGCACAAACCTCAAATTATGCTCAACTTGATGCTAACAAAAAGGGGGAGAAAGTCTCTATCATTCCAATTAGTCAAGGGGAGTCAGTTAGTGATGGGGAGAAAGTGCTCAATATTAATGTCAGTAAGGTAATAGTTCCAACCATTACTTTCACAAAGCCGCCAATGCTAGATAGCATTGATTTGATCAAGATAGAAGCAGCTGAACTAGAGCTGGATGACAAATGGAAGAAGCTCGATGAGAAGATAGAGAAGAAATTTGGTCCAATTGAGAAGCAATATAAAGTTGTGAAACATTTCTCATATTTCTCTCAATTGAGACCAATTTCAGTCAATAAAATAAGCTTAGGGAACATGGAAAGGGGTCAACCCTCAGTAATAAAATCTCCAAAGGACAATGTAATTTTTCAGCCAAAGAGAAACTATCCAAAGAATGCAGACAAAAATCCATTGGGCCTAGTTTATCACTATGCCATAAGTGGGCTATTGTAATGCCGAAATGGTGTTACAATAAGCCCCAAAAGCGTTACAATAGGTCTATTGTAACATCGGGGGCGTTACGTATACGAGCATTACAATAGACACCCTAATGTAACATTTTATTGATCTATTGTAACAGAGAGGAAAAGGTTACAATAGGCACCTATTGTAACACTAACAGGCCCAAATATAACATAGAATGAGTGATAAAATAGCTTGATCAAGATTGCATAAGTGCGGCCCACATGGGCCCCACCTATACCTTACTGTAACACTATATTATATCTATTGTAACATGAATTTGTTGTAATTAACCAACATTAGATTTTATAATTCCACACTATATCCAAATATACTTATACTAAAATAGGAAAATGCAACAGTTAATATTAAAAATTTTAATATACATGCTCTGTGTATACAACAATCCCAATACCAAAATAAAATCTCCAATACGGATCTAAAATACCTCAAAAACCAACTAAAATTATAATTGATCGATTAGTAAAATTACAACTGCAATTCAAAATAGTTAAATCAGTAGAGCAGTAATATTCATTATCAAAACTTGGTGACTGCGGCGTAAACCTAAGAAAATGACTATGCTAAAAACACGTGATAGTGTGCCATTCTTGAACTTGTTCCTGAATCTGCACATGGGAATACGAATGAGAAAAATGCACATAATTAGCAAAGGAAAGAATGAAAATTGATGATTTTTAAACTTATACCTGCAAGCCGAATAAGCAGAAGGTTGACATGCCAATTCAAGAATGTAAAGTATAGATATGTGGGATTCAAATATAGTTATAAAACTTGACAACTGCATAAATTCCAGTGATTCTGCATGTCAGTGCAATGTATGTAAGATTAGGAAGATAAAGGGTATAAAATACCTGATATTTTCTTCTTGGTCGGGAAGGGAATTTAATGATGGGATGCGATATTTTTTGCAACAAAATCGAAGGCAATGCAATTTGAAGGGGATACTAATGAGCCATTTATATGCCTCACCTTGTTTGCTTAATAAAATCAATTTACTGTTATAGAAATAGAAGCAAAACAATCAATTGCAAGCAAGATAAAAGCAGTAAAAGTCAAGTAACAGTCCAAATCTGGTTAGTTTCAGACAAAGGTGAATAATCAAATCTGTTTAACAATGGAAGCTTTAAGAGATCTAATACTTTGATAGAAGAAAACACAGTTTCCACAATAATTACCTAATTGGAATTTAAAGTACTAGATCAAGAAAATGGAGAATTTATCTTGAAAAGCGCAATAAATGAAAAATCCCAAATATGCTCTGTCCACAAACTCTTCTGGTGACCAGAAACCACCCGAGTATTGTCAACACAACTCCTGTGTTGTCCAAAATGAAAAAGGCTTGGGGAATATGACGTGTTTCTATCGAATGTTTTGAGACAGGTAACTAAAAAATTGCAGGTATTTTGCATTAAAAATATACAATTGTGTGTACAGTAGATATATTTAGACACAATTATAAAGTTATTGAATTTAAACTGCAAAGGGCAAGCAAGCCAAGTCATTGAATGAAAGAAATATAACATCCTGATAAATTTAAGATAAGTTCAAAGTAAGATACAAGTATCTAGTTGTAGATTCGTTTTCCTGATCTACTAACCTAAAAAGACAAATTTTTGAACTATCAAAGTCCATACAATTAATATTCTATTCTAAAACAAACAAGAAAAGCCAAAAACAACCTAAAAAGAAGAAAATGATGCTCATAGAAGATCATAATACTAAAATTATGTGGAAAGCCACAAAACATTTAGAAACAGGACACTTGAATCAAATTAAGGAAATCAGATTTTCAGATCCGGGAACCATTATTCAGGAACTAAATTTAATTTTAAGAGCAAGTTAAAAAATATAGGAAGCAATCAAGAAGTCTAAATCCACTTGGGTATCAAGAACTGTAAAAAATAGTATGTGATAAATTCAAGTATTATACCTTCTCTGCTGTAGAGGCTGCTTCTTGAAACTTCCCATTTCTCTCATCTAAGCACATATGTAATATGTATACCTCTTCCTTCATGTCATTTACTCTCATCTCTGCTTCTTGCACTAAACACGTAAATCCAAATTCAATAAACCATCACCAATTCGATAAATTAATCACCTGTACCATAATGATTTCACAAAAAATTGCCTGGCATGTGATGTTTTCGCGAACAAAAGATTGTTCTTGAGAGGCAAGGCAACTCCGAACCTCCTTAAGTTCTGCAGCCAACAGCACGGCATTTTGACGAAAACTCTGCTTTCTTTCACTTAGATCTTTCAACAATGGATCAATCTCTCTACTGTTAGACATGGCAGCCATATCTTACTTGCAAAAATTGTTATTTCAATTTTTACATAAACACATCTTGCCAAAAAAAAGTCTTCTCTTGTATTGAAGTTACAGACTTGTAGATAACTCTTTCCTGCATGTGGGAACAATACTCACAAGCTGGTTGAGATCATTTAATACAAAAACAAAACTAAAAAAGACTAGTAAAACCATTCCCAATTTTTTACATCATTACGTGCAATAAATACAAAAAGCGAGTAACAAGTTGCACGTAATATCAATAATCAAAACGTTTATAGCATTTAAATATCTAGTTTTTATCCAGCAAGTAGAAAGAGTGCAAGTAAATATAAGGATGATTAAAAAGAGCTTTGAATACAAGGAATAACTAACAAGCAAGAATGAATAGAGATGAACAGTAAGTCAGTAACTAACAATTTGGCCTACTACCAATAAAAAATTAAATGCATCTATAAATATATTGTAGAAAATATAAATCTAATCAGAAATGATTGGGAAGTTATCATACAAAAGCTGTAATATTTGTTTCCTAGTTTATAGATAACGTTCCTGATTCTTAGGGATTGTTCTTAGCTGATTCTTAGGAATTAGTATTAACTTAGAATAACTAACAGGCCTGTATATGCCTACTTAAATGCTTTATCTCCCTAATATATGAATACACAAGAGAGTTTTCTCTAAGTTAATATGGTATCAGAGCCAACCTCTCTGAACTAGTCTTTGCCCATAATTTGATCTCAGCTAGCCACAGAAAACATGTCTGAAAATTCTGAAATCAATCATGCCAATACTGTTGTTCCCACGGCCACTTATCAAATCCCAACCACTAAAATAAACCACCCTGAATCCCATACTGTCCAGATTACTACCATACGACTGAATGGGTTGAATTTTTTGAGATGGTCGCGATCGGTGAGGATGTATGTGCGTGGGAGAGGCAAGATGTGTTACTTGACTGGCGACACTAAGGCGCCAGACACAACTGATGCCAATTACGCTCTCTGGGATGCAGAGAACTCCATGATTATGGCTTGGTCTATTTGATGACTATAAGTGGGAGAGCACTAAGGATCTCGCATACCATAGGAAGAAAATGGAAGCTATGTGAATATTCAAATTCCTTGCTGGACTACGAGTTGAATTTGATGAAGTTCGTGGACATATTATTGGCAGGCAGCCATTGCCCCCGTTAGGAGAAGTATTTTCTGAAGTTAGGCGTGAGGAAAGCCGTAGAATTGTCATGCTTGGAAAAAAGGCAAGTGAACTTGAAAATTCTGCCTTTATCTCTAATGCTAATGTTGCTCACTTCTCTGAAAGGCAGCCTATGCCTAATGGTCGATCACGTGTTTGGTGCGATCACTGTAATAAACCAAGACATACTCGTGAAACTTGTTGGAAATTACATGGAAAATCGGTGGATTGGAAGAGCACACGAACTGGTGGAGAAAAGAACAACCCCTACGCTCATATCCTTACTGCTAACGAAGCCTCAACTCCAAATCTGAATAATATTTTCAGCAAGGAACAGCTTGAACAACTTCTGAATTTGCTGAAATCTGATTCCCAGTCTAGTGCTCCTCGTGTTGCCCTGGCGCAAACATGTAGAAATTATAATGCTTTTTCTAGTACGTTGATTTTTGCACCATGGATCATCGATTATGGTGCCTCCAATCATATGACAAATAATTCCACATTTTTTAATTCCTATTTTCCTTGTTCTGGCCATGACAAAGTTCGTATTGCAGACAGTAATTTTTCATCAATTACAGGAAAAGGATCTATAAAATATCCAACAATATTGAATTGAAATATGTCCTTCATGTCCCTAAATTATCTTGCAATCTTCTTTCTGTTAGCCAACTCTCTAAGCATTCTAATTGTCGTGTTATTTTCTCTGATTCTTACTGTGAGTTCTGGACCAGATTTCGGGGAAGACGATTGGCATTGCTCAAATGATCAATGGCCTCTATTATTTTGATGACAATTATCACGAGTCTAGACAAGTTCAAGGTCTCAGTGGTAGTACTAGTTCTAGTTCTGTTTTTGAAACAATAATGTTTTGGCATCAACGGCTAGGGCACCCTAGTTTTCCTTATTTGAAACATCTTTTTCCTGGTCTTTTTAAGGATGTAGAGCTAAAGTCTCTTTATTGTGAACATTGTTTTCTTTCCAAAAGTCATCTTATTCCCTACAAATCTATCGGATATCAAATGTCTTGTCCTTTTTATCTCATTCACAGCGATGTGTGGGGACCTTCAAAGGTTACCACTTTAACTGGAAAAAATGGTTTGTAACCTTCATAGATGACCATACTCGTTTATGTTGGGTATATCTTATGAATGCAAAATCTGAAGTTGGGAAATTGTTCAAAGATTTTCATAAAATGATTGAAAATCAATTTCAAAGTAAAATAAGTATTCTTCGAATCGATAATGTTACTGAATAGTTTAATCATCAGTTAGGAGATTTTTTGCACATAAAAGGAGGTATTCATCAATCTACATGTTATGACACCCCCCAACAAAATGGTATAGCAGAACGAAAAAATCATCATTTACTGGAAGTAAGTCGAGCTTTAATGTTTACAATGAATGTGCCCAAATATCTGTGGGGGGATGCTGTTCTTAATTCATGCTATTTAATAAATAGAATGCCTACTCGTGTGTTAAATTATTAAACTCATGTTAGATGTTTTAAAAAGAAATTCGCAGCAAGTCGTTTAATCTCCAAGCTTCATCCCAAAATATTTGGTTGCAAAGCTTTCATTCACATTCCTTCATAATTTCGCTCCAAGCTAGTTCCTAGAGCAGAAAAGTGCATTTTTCTGGGTTATGCTTCCAATAAGCAGGGCTATAAGTGCTGGAATCCGATAACAAAAAAGTTCCATGTGAGTATGGATGTAATTTTTCTCGAGAAAGAACCATATTTCTCCAAAACTCAGGGGGTAGAACTTACGAGGATCAGTTTTGGAACCTTAACAGTTCTTGTCCTATACCAAACATTTGTTTATTACCTGATTATAATAACCATCGGACTCTAAATGAGGGTTCAAACATTCCAACTCATGATAATGTTGGGGCACCAAATTCTCCACATGTTTAGACACAAGAAGAAGTGCCTCCTGAACTACAGTCGTCTAATTCGGAAACTGGTAACTTGGATACCTCAGGATATTCTCCTCTTAATTCTCATAATCATATTACTCCTGTATTTTCTGATTTAGAATAGCCTATTGCACTTAGAAAAGGGACCAGGTCTTGTACTCAACACCCTATTGTAAAACATTTATCATACCATAGGCTATCTGATTCTCATAAAGCATTTACTTCGAATATTTCTAATGTGTTTGTTCCAAGAAACATTGAGGAAGCACTTGCTGATCCGAATTAGAAATTAGCGGTTTTCGAAGAGATGAGAGCTCTTCTTAAGAATATGACATAAGAGATTGTCAATCTTCCCCGGGGAAAAAAGAAAGTTGGTTGTAAATGGGTTTTTGCAGTAAAATATAATGTTGATGCCAGTGTCGAAAGATACAAAGCGAGGATGGTGGCAAAAGGCTTTACTCAAAGTTATGGCATCGATTATCAAGACACCTTCGCACCTGTTGCTAAGTTGAAATCAGTACGTATTTTACTTTCTCTGGCAGTTCAAAATGATTGGCCCTTATATCAGCTTGACATAAAAAATGCATTTCTGAATAGGGAATTGGAAGAAGAGGTGTTCATGGAGTTACCTCCTTGTTTTGAAGGAAAATATGGATATGGTAAAGTATGTAGGCTGAAAAAATCCATATACGGCCTAAAGCAGTCCTAACAAGCCTGGTTTAAACGATTTGGGGAGGTTGTAAAACGACATGGCTAAAAGCAGAGTCGGGCAGATGATAACATGTTCTACAAACAATCAAAGAGTGGAAAAAGGCAATGTTAATCATCTATGTTGATGATATTGTTTTGACAGGAGATGATTACACAGAACTCCAAAATATAAAAGGTTAGTTAGCAAAAGAATTTGAAGTAAAAGACCTTGGAAACCTCAAATATTTCCTTGGTATGGAATTTGCATGTTCTAAAGATGGGTTTGTTGTCTCACAAAGCAAGTATGTTTTGGATCTTTTACATGAAACTGGTCTACTTGGATGCAGACCTGCTGAAACACCTATGGAAGCCAATGTGAAGCTTCAGCCTGCAACCTCAGAAGAGCGAATGAACAAAGAGCAGTATCAATGACTTTTGGGAAAACTAATATATTTGTCTCACACTCGGCCGGATATTGCATTTGCAGTTAGTGTTGTAAGTCAATTTATGCATAATCCTAGAGTTCAACATTTTGATGCTATCAAGCGGGTGCTGCGGTATTTAAAAGGTACACCAGGAAAGGGATTGTTGTTTAGAAAAAATGAGTTTCTTGGAATAGAAGTTTACACCGATGCTGATTGGGCAGGAAGTGTTACTGATAGAAGATCAACTTCGGGATATTGTACTTCCGTAGGAGGAAACTTAGTAACTTGGCGCAGCAAAAAGCCTAGCGTGGTGGCACGAAGTAGCGCTGAAGCTGAATTCAGAGCAGTTGCACTTGGCATTTGTGAGATATTGTGGATTAAAAGACTCCTGGAAGTGTTAAGGATGAGAATAAAATTACCAATGAAGGCATATTGTGACAACAAGTCAGCAATTTTGATAGCTCATAATCCAGTTCTCCACGAGAGGACAAAACATATAGAAATTGACAAGCATTTTATAAAAGAGAAACTGGAGAATGGACTAGTCTGTATGCCGTATGTTCCCACTGGAGACCAGATTGCTGATATTCTCACCAAATGATTACAACAAAACAATTTGAGAACTTAGTTGGCAAGCTGCCCATGAAAGATATTTTCAGTCCAGCTTGAGGGGAAGTGTAGAAAATATGAATCAAATTAGAAATAATTGGGAAGTTATTGTACAACAGCTGTAATATTTGTTTCCTAGTTTAGAGATAACGTTCCTGATTCTTAGGGATTGTTCTTAGATGATTTTTAGGAATTAGTATTAACTTAGAATAACTAACAGGCCTGTATATGCCTACTTAAAGGCTTTATCTCCCTAATATATGAATACACAAGAGAGTTTTCTCTAAGTGAATATATATAAAACAACTGAAGAGATTAAAAAAAACTAAGCTTTAAATATTCCAACCACTCCACTTCATGCACACATAAATGAAGTCACAAGAAACACGCCTGAAATAACACATGGAGATCAATGACTGAACCGCGTAGACCTAATTCCGGTTGGTACAAAATTATGATGGAACAATTTTTTTAAAATCACCAAATCTTTAAATAATTAATTAATAACAATTTTAACTGTTTGATATTTCCAAACAATTATAATTGCAATATTACAAGAAAATGGTTTCCCCTATTCAGAGTTCCAAAAAAATTTACCTTTTTAAATATTACATGAGATAAATTTGCTTGGACTAAGGATGAAGAATTTGGTCGTCAAACGCTTGTAGGAGTAAACCCTTGTACAATAAAGTTAGTTAAGGTACACAAATTTTGCTGAAATATCAAATCTTTTCTATATTAGAAAAAGTAGAATCAGTTATTAATATTATAGCAGTATGTACTAATACCCTCGAGTATTCTCTTGATGATAATCTGAGAGAGGGCATATAGGAACGAGATTATCTGTAGTTCAAATTGATAATGCGCTTTCTAAATCATAATTGTATATGTGCACATATGTATAGTCACTTCTAATACTTACAAAATTTGCAAGAATGGCCTTTACGAAGTAATCTTCCTCATGAGTACTGTGCACAACCAGAATCTGCAATCACCAAAGACTATCATCACTTGGAAGCACTAGAAAAATACATAAAAATACATTCAATCAGATAGATGGCATAATAAAATCTAAAAATTATCAATCTCCCTAGATAAAACCTGGACTCTCCCCAACCATCTGGTGAAGCAAGGAAGAAGGTGCTCTACTTTCCAAGTCATATACCCAGTTAAACCTTGAGTCCTGACTTGAGTCCTCCACACACCTTCGATTAAAAATCCCAAATATGCTCTATCCACAAACTCTTCAAGTGACCAGAAACCACCCGAGTATAAACTCTTCGATTAATTTTTTCAAAGAAGTGAAAAAGAACTGAAAATACTTATAATTTAGGACTCGATATGTGTTGAGGACTCGATTAATTCGTGTATTGAGCTCGATTGTTGTTTTAGAATATCGATTACAGCTTGTAGAGCTAAAATTAGGGCATCCTGTATACCTATTGTGCATAACTTATATAGAAAATTAGGGTTTCTCGATTCGTGTGTAATTGAGAGATATAGAAGATGAGAGAACTGCATCTGGATGGGAGGGTGTCTCTGGAGTGAGGATTAGGGGGAGAGGAGAGGGAAAATAGAGAGATGAGATGAGAGACGAGGTTGGGTCCTGGTGAGAAGAATGGGGTGAGTGGAAGAGGAAAAGAGACGAAGAGAAGAAATATACCACCCATTTTTCACTAAAGTACGGGTCATTTACATTTACAAGGGAAATATACCGCCCATTTTTCACTAAAATGTGTATAATTTTAATTATAATTTTTTAATTTTTTATTATTTTATTAAATAAAAAACTAAAAAAGTGACTTATATTTATGTACAACAAATGTTATAAATTTTATAATAATATATATTACATTCTTGATATATTAATAATCCAAAATATAATTTTAATACTAATTTATAATAATATTTTTACTTAAATATTTTTAAAACTTAAAAAAGTAACTATTGTAACACTAGGTGCTGGTGTTACATGTGGTGCACCACCGGCATTTCTGTGTAACGGTATTTTATAGCTATTGTAACACTAATTTTGAGGTGTTACAATAGGACAAAAATTTCTTAGCTAATGTAACACTGCTTGTAACACTTGCATTACAGTAGCCCACTTATGGCGTAGTGTATGAAACCCCCAAGCCTGATGTGAAGAAGCTGCGTGTCTAACACCCCCAGATCTGGGGTCAGGGATCCGGGTCGTCACGGTCTTTCTTTCCACAATATCACTTCACTTAATTAAAAATAAATAACCTCATGCTGTGACCCCACACTAACACACACCACAACCCGTTATAGTCTCAGAGATGAAATTGAAATAAGTACAAGTCCTTGAATCCACAATTTAAAAGTTATTACAACCCAAAATGATTACTTGATAATTTACGGTTAATTGCCATTATCTTCCACAAGTTATAATTATACAATATTTGGTTCCCAAAAGTAGAATTCCTGATCTACCAATAGATCTACCTCTGCAGCTATAGCAGCTACAACATCAACGGGAAGACGCGGGACGCTTAACTTTCGTTTTCGTTTATCGTTTGAGGGATCATACCCGGGATCTTATTACTTAGGTTTTCTTAACCTTTCTCAATACATTATATTCCTTTTATAATCCTCTCTTATAATCCTTGAATTTAAATCCTTTTTATTCTGTTACCTTATACTCAATTCTTTCTGTATTTGGTAGATTTCCGGGAAAAATCAAAGTGTTCGGATTTGGATTCTGACGATCTTTACATACACTTATATACCACATAGAGTACTAATAATATCCCAGAAGATCAATAAAAGAACCCCTACATAGTGTGGCATGAAAAGTTCTCTTATTCAGCATAATCAGCAAAACACTATTCATAAGGGTTTCAAAAATTCCAAAATTTGGGGTTATTACAGTCTCCCCTCCTTAAAAGGATTCCATCCCGGAATCAGATAGAAATGAATAGGGATACTTTTTTAGCATTGCGCTTTCTAACTCTCAAGTAAATTTTTTTTTTCCACATTGTGGTTCTTCCATCAAACTCTGAAAAGTTTGATAACCCTTCTCCTAAGCACTTGTTCCTTTTTTTTTCAATCTATTACCCTTCCTGGTTGCTCCATATAGGTTACGTCTGGTTGCATGTCTATGCGCTCATTTGCCCTTTATTTATATGGCATCCGAATTACACTTCCTTAACATTGATACGTGAAACACGTTATGACTTGCTACATGTTCGGGGGTAGGGCTAGCTCGTATGCTAACTTCCCAATACGTCTTAATACCTCAAAGGGTCCAATGTATCTTGGGCTTAGTTTTCCTTTCTTTCCGAATCTCATTAACCCCTTCCAAGGGGATACTTTTAGTAGTACTAAGTCCCCTACTCCATACTCCTTGTCCTTTCAGGCTAGGTCTGCATATTTCTTCTGTCTGTCTTGGGCTGCTACCAGCCGTCCTCTGATGAGATCCACTATGTCTTTGGTCCTTTGGACCACTTCGGGTCCGAGCATCTTCCGCTCTCCTACTTCATCCCAGTATAAGGGAGATCGACACCTTCTTCCGTACAGGGCCTCATAAGGCGGCATTCCGATGCTAGCATGAAAGCTATTGTTATAAGAAAATTCGATCAATGGCAAGTGATCATCCCAACTTCCTTTAAAGTCTATTGCAGAGACTCTCAACATATCCTCTAGTGTCTGGATGGTCCTTTCACTCTGCCCATCCGTCTGGGGATGATAAGCGGTACTCATATTTAACTTGGTCCCCGCACATTCTTGAAAGCTCTTCCAAAATCTGGAGTTGAACCTGGGGTCTCGGTCTGAGACAATGGACGCTGGGACTCCATGTCGCGTCTCTATTTCCTTAAGGTAAATGTCTACCAGTCTATCGACTGTGTATCTCTCATTGATAGGAATGAAATGAGCTGACTTTGTCAGTCACTCTATAATCACCCATATGGCATCATGTTTGGCTTTCGTCCTTGGTAAACCGACAACAAAATCCATGGCTATCTGTTCCCATTTCCATTCAGGAATCTCCAGGGGTCGTAAGAGTCCACTGGGTTTCTGGTGCTCTGCCTTCACTCTTTGGCAAGTCAAACATTTGCTTACCCATTCTGCTACGTCCCTCTTCATGTTGGGCCACCAGTAATATTCCTTCAAATCCCTATACATCTTGGTGCTTCCCGGGTGAATGGAATATCTTGAACTATGGCTTTCATCCAAAATCTCATCTTTAAGCTCTTGAACATTCGGAACCCAAATCTGGTAGGAGTACCTCATTATCCCTTTATCATCTTTCTCAGTATGGATCTCTTCTCCAGTCATTGACTCTCTGCCTTCATTCATTATTTTCTCTTGGCACAATCTGATCT
Organism: Apium graveolens; assembly: GCF_009905375.1. NCBI lineage: Eukaryota > Viridiplantae > Streptophyta > Magnoliopsida > Apiales > Apiaceae > Apium > Apium graveolens. Next base: position 27,109,870 of record NC_133647.1, read on the forward strand.
TTTCCAATAACTCTGGCTGCATTGAGATCTCAAACAGCTTTTCAGTTCTGGTTCCGGTTACCTTTACTTCTATTTCCATCCTCCCGAAATCCTTTATCAATTCTTCCGAAGTCATTATCATTCTGAGTCTTTCCTTTCTACTAAGGGCATCAACCACCACATTGGCTTTTCCCGGATGATAGAGAATCTCACAATCATAGTCCTTGATTAGCTCTAACCGTCTCCTCTGGCGCATGTTGAGCTCTTTCTGCATAAATATGTACTTTAGGATCTTATGGTCTGTGAAAATCTCGCACTTCTCTCCATACAAATAGTGCCTCCAAATTTTTAGGGCAAAAACAATTGCTGCGAGCTCAAGGTCATGAGTAGGATATCTAATCTCGTATTCCTTCAGTTGTCTCGACGCATACGCAATCACTTTACCGTGCTGCATAAGCACACACCCTAATCCTTTGTGCGACACGTCACTATATATCACAAAATCTCCTTTTCCATCTGGCAATGCCAACACCGGGGCCGTTACCAACCTTTTCTTTAATTCCTGAAAACTGTTCTCGCATTTCTCCGTCCATTAGAACTTCTCATTCTTACGAGTAAGCCGCGTTAAAGGGGCTACTATCTTTACAAACTTGAACGAACGTCTGGTAGTGACCGGCCAATCCTACCTCTGGTAGTTGCCCTAACCATGGTCATCAATTCCTCAGTGGTCCTTTATTCATTCTTGTGAGGATCCTTCACAGGATCCTTCTCAGCGATAATCCCTTCTAGGACAACATCCTCAACCGCTACATCCTCAATATGAACATCATCCGGTCCCGTGTTAGGACGCTCTATCGGATCCACAATCTGATCTCTAATAACTAATAAAACATCATCGCGTTGTTGCTCCTCAACCTAGGGTTCGGAGTCCCGCTACCATATACGATAACGAACTATACTTCTATCACGATATTTATAAGGGTTCCCGTAAGGGTTTTAACTGTCAGCGCTACTTTAAGTAGTCCGACCATGAACATGGCAAGAGTTCTTATTATCTTTGTGAGTTTATTATTACATCGTCGCATCATCTCTGAGGTTTATAACGCTTCGCTCTGATACCATTTTTGTAAAACCCCCAGATCCGGGGTCAGGGATCCGGGTCGTCACGGTCTTTCTTTCCACAATACCACTTCACTTAATTAAAAATAAATAACCTCATGTTGTGACCCCACACTAACACACACCACAACCCGTTATAGTCTCAGAGATAAAATTGAAATAAGTACAAGTCCTTGAATCCACAATTTAAAAGTTATTACAACCCAAAATGATTACTTGATAATTTACGGTTAATTTCCATTATCTGCCACAAGTTATAATTATACAATATTTGGTTCCCAAAAGTAGAATGCCTGATCTACCAATAGATCTACCTTTGCAGCTATAGCAGCTACAACATCAACGGGAAGACGCGGGACGCTTAACTTTCATTTTCGTTTATCGTTTGAGGGATCATACCCGGGATCTTATTACTTAGGTTTCCTTAACCTTTCTCAATACATTATATTCCTTTTATGATCCTCTCTTATAATCCTTGAATTTAAATCATTTTTATTCTGTTACCTTATACTCAATTCTTTCTGTATTTGGTAGATTTCCGGGAAAAATCAAAGTGTTCGGATTTGGATTCTGACGATCTTTACATACACTTATATACCACATAGAGTACTAATAATATCCCAGAAGATCAATAAAAGAACCCCTACATAGTGTGGCATGAAAAGTTCTCTTATTCAGCATAATCAGCAAAACACTATTCAGAAGGCTTTCAAAAATTCCAAAATTTGGGGTTATTACAGCTTGGTAGATCTATTGCTTTCTTCAAAGATCCCAGAAACTCATTCTTAAAGAAAAGAATTGTTAAAACCTACAGGAATGGCAAATTGATCTTTGTAGTGGTTGGACATCCACAGTTTGCAGAAGCTAAGAAAGAAGAAAAGGTGAGGCTCAAACAACAACAAAAGCAAGTTGTTTTAGATGCCAAGAACCAAGCTAAGAAGCCTGCAATCAGAGAATCTAAATTACCTTTTGTGATAGTTGAGTCAGTTAATGAAGAAAATCAAGAAGAACCAAAGCAGACAAAGAAACCAAGATTGAAATTCAGACCAAAGAGGAAGCTGGATTTTGATGAAGACAAGGAAGAATATATGCCATCCCAATCTACCACCTCAAGTCAAACAGCCATGCCCATAATGGAGCAGGCTGAATTCAAGGTTTATACTGACATAAATTTCCATGGTGAACTTATAATTCCTAAAGATGAACCTGTAGATTGGAAAAGCCTACCACTTCCTGATCTAAACATCCCAATTCTAGCCAAACCAAAGAAAAGAAAATCAAGAGCAATCAAGAAGGCCAAACCTTTCAGAATTCAATCCAAAGCCTTAGCCCAACCCAAACAAAATGTCAATAAGGGAGATCAACTTTTCATCTGTGACATCAAAGAAGTTTTAGATATAGACCTCTATCTGGATGAGCGAGAAGAAGTAAGAGCTATTGATGCTTACAAGCATCTTCTAGACAGATTGGTCTTCGGGTATAAGGGTGGAAAAGAGCTAACTTGGCCTCTTCACAGAATTCTCAATGAAGGCTATTCTGTTATAGTAAAGATTTTCTCCTCAATAAAGAAGAACTTCGAGTTCAACATTGTTGCCAAAAAGATGGTATTGAATTAAATTTAGGAGATAAGAAATAGCTGGAGATGACCAAATGCACTCCCAAAAGTCTTAACAATTCTACACACAGGAAATAGAGTGCATTTGAGGCCATACTGGTTGATGGAGTTCAAGGATGAGAAATGCACCAGAAGATTCTTTAGATTAGAAGATCAGCTGAAATGTGTGAAGCAACTGGAGATTCAGGAATAACATCATCTAAATTCTGATCAGCAGAATTTATCTCCAGAGCTGGTGTCTTTGATGTAGATGGAGCTTCCGGATACAGAACTTTAGTTATATTCAAATTATGAATATCTATTTCAGAATTATCAGTTTATTCTCCAGCATCATCTGTACCTTTAATAGGAGAGACATGAGGGGTAACAACTGTGTCATTAGCAGTGTCTTTGGCTTGAGCTGGAAGGGCTTCAATGATAATTGGTTCTTGTGAGATCAGAGATTCCTGATCCCCTTCCTCAGCTTCTTCAGTATCTTCTGATATAGCCTTAGACAAATACCTCCAAGCCTTCATTTTCTTCAATCTCCTTGCCAATGAAGGAATTGCTTCAGCAGCATCAGAATTTACAGATTTCTTTTTCAAAGTATCAGAACTTTGAGCTGCTTTTTCTTTCTGAGAAGTAACATTCTCAGCTTCAATTATCACAGGTTCAGATGCATGAACTAGTGCTTCAAATATTTCCTCAAATCATCAAAATTTATTATTGACTATTATTGAATCAAAACATTCATCACAGGATAAAGTTAAAAAATGATGAAGTAAAGATAAACAAATTGCAATTAAAACTCACATAATTTGAGAAACAAAGACCAAATCTTGTAATTTAAAGGAAATTTCATTAAGATATCAGATGAGTACATTTCATGAAATTTATCAATTACATGCAAAAATTACAAGATAGTCCTATTCTAAGATTCTTAATATCAACAACCTTAGTCCTAGTCTAAGAAGACTGACAAAGCTGACGGTGAAGAGAAACGAATGGATGATAATTAATTCTTCTTCCTACTTTCAAGAAAGAGAACAGCAAGACGAATGATTTGCTCCTGCCGTTTAAGAATACGAAGATGAACTTCTCTTTGGAAAGACATCAGATCATTTTTAATGTTGCCTGGAAGTTGAATCCAGATGTCGAATGGAATGCTGTCGATAGGATATAGAGTTGGAATTCCATTTCGAAAAATGGTCACAGTTTCTGTACCATAGCAGTAAAACCAACTATAATGTGCCATTATTTGAGAGAACTAAAAAGATGTTATTTTACTGATGAATTGTAACACCCCAAATTCGGGGTCGGGGATCCGGGTTGTCACGAGTTCCATTTCCCTTAATAACACCCAATCTTAATAAACAATCAACTACTCCGTACTGTGACCCCACAATAAACACACACACCACAAGTTATAGTCTCAGAGATGAATATCCAAAAATAACACGAGTCATTTTATTCCACAATTATTTTTCATTACACCTTAAAAGGGTTTCTGAATAAATTTACATTTTCCTTGCCATTATTACAATTCATAAATATACATAAGTCTGATACATCAAAAGTTGAAAGCCTAGCCTATTGGTAGATCCTACCTCAGCTACAATGGCATCAACGCCTACAGGAAACTGCGGAACGTTTCCTATCCGCTCGCGAATTGGGAGCTTGATCCTGTTCATCTTGTCTATCTGATGTTGTGTGATGAAAGAAGAAAGCAAGGGTGAGCAGCAAGCCCACCAAATAATACGTATAATGACTTACAATATATGAGCATTCTCATAGTACTCAAGAAAGTCTTGGTTAAGAAGAAATGAACAAAGTTGATATCTTAATGCGATGAAGTCGCAAAATATTCAGTATATATATATATATATATACTTTTCAAAATATTGGAAGTCCTCTTCCATGCATAATACACACAGAGTTCCAGTGTATAACTGTATAAAAATATCGTTGCAAGGTGATCTCATATATCTAACCTTGTCTCAACATTTTTCTGAAAATCTTTGTCATGCATAAGATAATCATTTACTAGATATAAGTTTAAAAGATGAAGTTACAAGATAGTCCAATATACTTATATCTTTTCCAAATACTACTTGAACTACCACCGTTCAAGTTATAATTAGTTTCAAAAGTTCATCACATAGATAAGACTACAAGACCAGATTTGAATAGATTAAATCTTTTAAAATATCATCAAAATAAAATGAAGTTACGAGATACTTCATTTGATGCAAACATCATTTTGAAAACTTGACCCTGCCAACACTCAACAATCGCCCAATCGTAGCCTTTCTATCGAAGTGCTCTGGGTAGTGTTGCAGAAATATCCAATTGGATGATGAACTCATTACGGGAGTTTGCCGCGCCAGAAAGACCACTTACGATGATCAGTCGTAGTAGTGCAACCCCATATTTTCTACATGTAGAGGAGAACCTGTCGGATTTACTTGTCAACCGAACACTGAACTCCTAAGGAATGGACCGCCTTAGCGGAACTTCCAGGCCATTTGGGCCAATATAATAAGGCTGGGCCGGCGCCACTCGACCACTTACGCCACTCCTAGTTCAGATGAAATCCATGACTCTGAAACGTAAAGCTCGTCCCCACTTTCCCCAAGTAGAAACTTGTTGATACGGCTCCACCAAGAAGTCGTATCTAGTTGGAAAGGAAAACTCACCGATATTTCCCAGGCGATGCCTGTTAATGGATTAACTTGTTCCAAGAATTTAACTTCCCGAGTGTTGGGTAAGTAATCAATTCATTTAACAAAACAAGAATCTTGTTGCGAATATAAAACACACCACAGAGCCGGATCCCTCAGGTTTGAGCGAGTATTTAAATCCCCTTCGAAAGGAGGATCTTAAATATAAAAATGAGTTTTGGGATCCGCTCTAACTTTTTTTAAAAATCATTTTGAAGACTCGCAAAACATTTTTAAGAATGTTTGGAGTGATGCTGATTTAACAAAATAAATCAGTCCCAATATATTAGAAAATATCTGAATATTATTATTTAAATAATATTCCCATAAAGAATAATTGAGGTAGAAGTTGGAAAACTTATACTTGAAATGAATAGTAAATAATCAAAGATATACTTATACGAAAGTAATATCTTTATTTGAATATCAAAAGTAAGTTTGATTATCGAACATTATTCTTTAATAAAATAAAGAATATTAATAAATAATAAGCGGAGTCATAATACCTCGAATGAATATTATAAATAATATTCATTAAATAAAATAAAGGAGTCATACATCCTCAAATGAATATCCAAGTAATATTCAATAAATAATATAAAGGAGCCATAAGTCCTCGAATGAATATTCAAGATAATATTCATTAATAAAATAAAGGAGTCATAAGTCCTCGAATGAATATTCAAGATAATATTCATTAATAAAATAAAGTTATCGAATAAACCTTATTCGATTAATAGCTTTGAAAACTATAACCATATATATATATAAAATATATATATATAAAATTACTCGGGATCCTCGACTCCCGGTTTTAGAAAATGTTTTCACCTTTGGGTCCCTATACGAAGGGTATATGCAAATTACCGCCATTCTCTAGCATAGGTATTATCAACTGAACCAACAGATATATATGGCAAGAATACGAAACAGGCATGCATATGTACCATATCACATGCTACAATATATCGCAAGAATTTGCTAATATAACCATCATGCATCTATTACAAGATAATGCATATACAAGTGTATACATCACAACAACAGTATAACGGGTAGAAAACTTGCCTGAGTGCTCCCGGATAGACTTAAGCTTAGAGTGGGTCCGATAACCTATGAACAACAACATAAGTCGGAATTAAACCCCGGTCGCTTAAGAAACTAGACTTTAACCATTTAGAGTCCTAACGTTCGCTTTCGCGCTTAACGATTTACTTAAGTCACTCGAGTACCCTCGGCTCCACCATTTTTAATAATTTAACCATTACGAGTTTTAAGGCGATTCCTTCGCGAGTGTCTTACCAACTGACTATTACACCTTACATAAATGTTTCATACTTCAATTAGTCCTTTAAGGTCTTTAACCTATGTTTCAAAGTAAGGCGAGGGGTAAGGGTTCGTTCGCGAAACGTCGTTACTTAAAACAGCCGTTTCTCCTAAACCGTACATCGGAATCCAATGAACCACATATCAAAACGAAGCTCGTAACAGGAAATATCTAAACATGGAAATGGTAAAAACCTAACAGAGAGTTCAAGGGTTCTGATGTTAAGAACAAAAACAGTCTATGGTAAATCGGGCATTACGACGGCTATGTTTACGCGATTACCCAATTTTTAACCACTCCAAATCATCTCACAATCAACCCACAATCACAACCCAATCAAAACTCCATCCATACTTTATCATAACAGCCCCAACAAATCAACATTAACAATTTATACTATTCTTTATCATGAATTTAAACTACACTTAAGTTCATTAATCAACAACCAAGATTTACAACTCCAAAAACATCCCAAAACCAACTAATCTCTACATACACAACCATCAAGCCTCTCATGAACTAGAATACTCATATTATGCTCTTAACATTCAATAACAAAGCTTGGTTAAGAGATTATACCTTCCTTGAAGCTTCTTAACACAACACAAGAGCTTTGAATGCCTAAAGAACCTTGATCCTTGCTTGTATAACCTTAATCTTTCATAAAAATTCAAGAAAACTAAAGTTATTTCTTGAAGGTTACTATTCACCATCTTCTTCCTTGATTTATTGGAAGAGATTGTGAAGAAATTAGGAGCTTAAACTTATATGTAACACCCCCAAATCCGGGGTCGGGGATCCGGGTTGTCACGAGTTCCATTTCCCTCAATAACACCCAATCTTATTAAACAATCAACTACTCTGAACTGTGACCCCACAATATACACACACACACCACAAGTTATAGTCTCAGAGATGAATACTCAAAAATAACACAAGTCGTTTTATTCCACAATTATATGCCAATACACCTTAAAAGGTTTTCTGAATAAATTTACATTTTCTTTGCCATTATTACAATTCATATTATACATAAGTCTGGTACATCATTAGTTGAAAACTTAGCCTATTGGTAATTTCTACCTCAGCTACAGCGGCCTCAACGCTTCCAGGAAGCTGCGGAATGTTTCCTTTCCGCTTGCGAATTGGGAGCTTGGTCCTGTTCATCTTATCTATCTGATGTTGTGTGATGAAAGAAGAAAGTAAGGGTGAGCAACAAGCCCACCGAAATAATATGTATAATAATTTACAATATATGAGCATTCTCATAGTACTCATGAAAGTCTTGGTCAAAAGAAATGAACCAAGTTGATATCTTAATGCGATGAAGTCGCAAAATATTCAGTATATATATACATATATACTTTTCAAAATATTGGAAGTCCTCTTCCATGCATAATACACACAGAGTTCCAGTGTATAATTGTATAAAAATATCGTTGCAAGGTGATCTCATATATCTAACCTTGTCTCAACATTTTTCTGAAAATCTTTGTCATGCATAAGATAATCATTTACTAGATATAAGTTTAAAAGATGAAGTTACAAGATACTCCAATATACTTATATCTTTTCCAAATACTACTTGAACTACCACCGTTCAAGTTATAATTAGTTTCAAAAGTTCATCACATAGATGAGACTACAAGACCAGATTTGAATAGATTAAATCTTTAAAATATCACCAAAATAAAATTAAGTTACGAGATACTTCATTTGATGCAAACATCATTTTGAAAACTTGACCCTGCCAACACTCAACAATCGCCCAATCGTAGCCTTTCTATCGAAGTGCTCTGGGTAGTGTTGCAGAAATATCCAATTGGATGATTAACTCATTATGGGAGTTTGCCGCGCCAGGAAGGCCACTTACGATGATCAGTCGTAGTAGTACAACCCCACCATTTTCTACATGTAGAGGAGAACTTGTCGTATTTACTTGTCAACCGAACACTGAACTCCTAAGGAATGGACCGCCTTAGCGGAACTTCCAGGCCATTTGGGCCAATATAATAAGGCTGGGCCGGCGCTACTCGGCCACTTACGCCACTCCTAGTTCAGATGAAATCCATGACTCTGAAATGTAAAGCTCGTCCCCACTTTCCCCAAGTAGAAACTTGTTGATACGGCTCCACCAAGAAGTCGTATCTAGTTGGAAAGGAAAACTCACCGATATTTCCCAGGCGATGCCTGTTAATGGATTAACTTGTTCCAAGAATTTTACTTCCCGAATATTGGGTAAGTAATCAAAAACTCTTTTATCAAGACAGCAACCTTGTTGCGAATATAACACACACCACCGAGCCGGATCCCTCTGGTTTTGAGCGAGTATTTAAATCCCCTTTTTAAAAAGAAGATCTTAAATATTAAAATGAGTTTTGGGATCCGCTCTAACTTTTGAAAATCATTTTAAAGACTCGAAAACACTTTAAAGAGTGTTTGGAATGATGCTGATTTAATGAAGTAAATCAGTCTCAATATAAAAGAAATAACTGACTATTATTATTTAAATAATATTTCCATAAAGAATAATCTTTATAAAAATAATTGAAGTAGAAGTTTTAAAACTCTTACTTGAATGAAAATTAAATAATCAAAGATATACTTATACAAAAGTACTATCTTTATTTGAATAATCGAAAATAAGTTTGATTATCGAAACATTATTCTTTAATAAATTAAAGAATATTATTAAATAATAAGCGGAGTCATAATACCTCGAATGAATATTATAAATAATATTCATTAAATAAAATAACGGAGTCATACATCCTCAAATGAATATTCAAGTAATATTCAATAAATAATATAAAGGAGTCATAAGTCCTCGAATGAATATTCAAGATAATATTCATTAATAAAATAAAGTTATCGAATAAACCTTATTCGATTAATAGTTTTGAAAACTATAACCATATATATATATAAATATATATATATATGTATATAAAATCTACTCGGGATCCTCGACTCCCGGTTTTAGAAAATGTTTTCACCTTGGGGTCCCTATACTAAGGGTTTATACAAATTACCGCTATTCACTAGCATAGGTATTATCAACTGAACCAACAGATATATATGGCAAGAATACGAAACAGGCATGCATATGTACCATATCACATGCTACAATATATCGCAAGAATTTGCTAATATAACCATCATGCATCTATTACAAGATAATGCATATACAAGTGTATACATCACAACAACAGTATAACGGATAGAAAACTTGTCTGAGCGACTGGGGGTGATAAAAGGCTCGGGACGAGTCTGGTAACCTATAAACAACAAGTAAGTTGGAATTAAACCAAAGTCACTTGTAAATCTATATTTTAACTAACTTAGACTCTAACGCTTGTTTTGCGCTTACTGATTCTCTTAAGTCACTCGAGTACCCTCGGCTCCACCATTTTTAATAATTTAACCATTACGAGTTTTAAGGCGATTCCTTCGCGAGTGTCTTACAACTGCCTAACACACTTAACATAATTGTTTCATACATTAATTAGCCCTTTTTGGTCTTTAACTTATGTTTCAAAGTAAGGCGGGGGGAAATGTTTCGTTCGCGAAACGCCGTTACTTAAAACGGTCGTTTCTCCTAAACCGTATATCGGAATCAAACGAACTACATATCAAAACGAAGCTCGTAACATGAGCTATCTAAACATGGACATGGTCAACATCTAGCAGGGGGTTCTCGGGTCCTAATGTTATGAACAAAAGCAGTCTAAAGTAAATCGGACATTACGACGGCTATGTTTATGCGATTTTCCAAATTTAAACCAACTCAAAACAACCACAATTCAACCCCAATTCACAACCCAATCAAACCTCCATCTAAACTACATTACAACAGCCCCAAACAATTCAACATTAACACTTATACTTATGCTTAAGCTTGAATTTAACTATACTTAAATTCTTTTAACCAAAACAACAAGATTCACCATCCATTTCACTACCACTCCAACCCAAATTCTAAACCAACAAGCATTAAGCTACTATACCACCATAACAACTAGAATCATCCTTTTTAACAAAGTAAAGCTAGGGTTTGGAGATGATATACCTTCCTTGAAGTGGTGGGAGTAGCTAGGAGGCCTTAGGAAGCCTTGAGAAGTCTTAGGGATGCTTGGATCTTAAAGGAAAACAAGAAAAAAAACAAGTTAAAAACTTTGAAATCACTATTCATTGTCTTCTTCATTGATTTCTTGAAGAAGATTGAGAAAGAATTGAAGGCTTAAACTCATAAGATAGCCCTAACTATGCATAAGGATGACTAGGGAATTATCTTACCAATTTAGGAAGCCTTGATCTTGGATTTTGAAAATTTTTCCCTTTGAAATGCCAAAAAGCCGAGAGCAAGTTCTTGGTGAAGAGAAATAGATTTTTGTTTTGGTGAAAAATGATTTGTTTTGGCTTGGTTGATTTGGTTTTGTTTTTGTTTTAGTTAATTACCTATTTAACCTTGGACTTTGTGTGGTTAATAACCATCCACATCTCCTTCCTCCTTATGTCATGCTTGTGTCATGCTATGATGTCATCTTTCCCTCCTCGTCCTCTTCTCATTGGTTGGGTGACATCATCATCTCTAATCTCTTTGATTAACTTCCTAATTGGTTGCCTAATGACCGCTGATCTGTTGTACGGTTCGCTTAACTTTCGTTGTCGTTTATCGTTTGAGGGATCCTACCCGGGATCTTATTACTTAGGTTCCCTTAACCTTTTTCAATATATTATATTCCTTTTATGATCCTCTCTTATAATCCTTTAATTTCAATCCTTTTTATCATGTTACCTTATACTCAATTCTTTCCGTATCTAGTGGATTTCCGGGAAAAATCAAAGTGTTCGGAATTGGATTCTGACGATCTTTACATACACTTATATATCATATAGAGTACTAATAAAATCTCAGAATATCCATAACAGAACCCCTACATAGTGTATCATGAAAAGTTTTCTTGTTCAGAAATTTCAGCAAAAACACTATTCACAAGGGTTACAAAAAGTTCAAAATTTTGGGGTTATTACAGTCTCCCCTCCTTAAAAGGATTCCGTCCCGGAATCAGATAGAAAATGAATAGGGATACTCTCCTAGCATTGCACTTTCTAACTCTCGAGTAAATTTTCCCACATTGTGGTCCTACCACCAAACTCTGCCTAGTTTGATAACCCTTCCTGGTTGCTCCATATATGTTACGTCGGGTGGCATGTATATGCGCTCATATGCCCCTATTTATCTGGCATCCGAATTACACTTCCTTAACATTGATACATGAAACACGTTATGACTTGCTACATGTTCTGGGGTAAGGGCTAGCTCATATGCTATCTTCCCAATACGTCTTAATATATCCAAGGGTCCAACAATTCGTGGACTTAGCTTTCATTTCTTTCCGAACCTCATCCTTCCTTTTCAAGGAAATACCTATAACAACACTAGGTCCCCTACTTCCTATTCCTTGTCCTTTCATGTCAAATCAACATACTTCTTATGTCCATCTTGGGCTACTACCAGCCGTCCTCTGATTAGGTCTATTATATCCTTGGTCCTTTGGACTACTGCGGGTCCGAGCATCTTGCGCTCTACAACTTCATCCTAACATAAGGGGGATCGACATTGTCTTCCCTCAAAATCTCATAAGACGACATGTCGATACCTGACATATGATCTATTGTCGTAAGAAACTCAATCCGTGTTAAGTGATCATTCCAATTTCTTTCAAGTCTATTGCACAGACTCTCATTATAACTTTTAGCATTAGAGCTTTTGCTTCTCAATACCCATTCTTTTCCAGTTCGTAATCGCTACTACCTTCCGTTCCTAATATTATACTGGTTATACTTTTGCTCGTTAGCGTTCTATAACCTTTTAATAACCACGTCAACCTTAGTATCACGAATGTGCTTCCATTCTGACTACCACCATAACTTTACTACTCCTTTCTCAGCTGTTTCCATTTCCAAGGTTTGATCAATCATATAGAAGTAAAAGAACTTATTGAGAGATCACTATGATCATGAACACTTGTTATATCGCATAGTTAGTACAGAAGGTGGCCAGCCTTTAGTACTTGACAAGCAATTAAACAATAGCTGGTATCCTACTCGGCTTCTATCACACAGATAGATAGTCATTCGGCAATACCTCCCCTTCTGGAAGGGTTGTTCTTCTCAGTTTATATGAAATGAAAAGAAGAGAAAAGAACGAATTGAAGAGAATTGTATATATGAAAAAAATATACTGCCACAAAATATCTGGCTTGGAACCTACCTCTGAACTATAGAGGTTTGTCATAGTAGAACAAAACATATATGTATTTATATCAACATCAAGTATTATCGCATCGCATTTTGCATGCTTAAATATTTTTTGCTATTCCGTCCATCATTCTAGGGACCCATGCTCTTCCTCGAGCTTATACACAATCACCTTTGAAACTCCCTCGATATCGAAAATCGAATCTGGGATCTCATTCTAGACATCATCGTTACTAGAATCCTATGCTTGCACCGCAATCTTCCTCATATAGTAATATGACTCTCTTTTCATAAGAGGGAATAAATATTCAATAGGTAGATACTCTACTTAATTAGTCTATCAATGATAACTTATATGCCACCACGACCCAATTAGTGGTACTCAATCTCACATCCATTCCAATACAACTCTCACGGTTGTAATCAGCTCATTACTCGCAGAATCATTGCTGCATTACTATGGTCCACCACTGACCTACTATCATCATTCACTTTCCATGAAATCTTAATATCTAACCATACGGAGTCCATATATGTCGTATAAAATACTTCTAAAGAATTAACATAACCACCAATCATAATTCATGAAGAACACTCCAAACTCTGACGTACTTTCATGACATGAAGTAGATAAAATTGCGGAAGAGTTTCAGTCAAAGCAACGATAGCAGGTAAATACCATTCTTAATCGTATGCCTTAAATAGAAGACTTAACTCAAGGGTTCGTCTAGCCCTTTTTTTTTTTGAAACATGGTCCTGGCTTATCTCAAGATAGTATCTTCTAAGATAAATAGCCCGCTCATGGCGATTACACAAATTAAACCTTTACCAAACTACTATTACGGTTGGGTATTGCACAGTCATCAGAAGGAATGTCAATCTTTCAAACCATAATACAACCTTTACGGCTTCAACCATTATCACTGTATTCCTCTGGCACGAGCGCCTGTAATTATCCTCTTACACTTAAAGTGTCGGCCACCTCTTTGGCCTTTCCTGATAGTAAAAGTTCCTTACAGTCAATGTCATTTTAACCACCTCCAAATAAATTTTCTACCTCATTTCAATCACTGCTTATGTGAAGATGTTTTCCTTAAAATCTGGTGAGAGAAAAAAAATATCACCATTTTTCCATAAGTTATTGCCTCAGTCTTTAGAGGTTAATCACTGTCACGACTGACTCTCAATCATAATTAGAACATCTTTTATCTTAAGTCCTAATTTTCCTGAACAATTTCGACCATTACTGGTTCGATCCATACTTTCTCGTGGTTTAACACGTGCCCCACTTGGCATCATTATAATTACGTCACATTTCCTTTATCAAAATTTCTATTCTCAAGAACTTTGAATACTACCTTTCTCCTTATAAAACCTCTAAGGTTATCCTCTAATCGTTCCTCCTGTATTCCTTTGATACAGGGCATATCAAAATACCATTTACTAATACCAGAACCATTGTCTATATACTTCTGAAAAAAAATTCCACTAATCTTTAAAGGTTGTTGTTACCTTAATCCTTCATTCTATACTATCAAAACTCATACTGTCCCTATTAAGGGTGAAATGCCAACCTTTATGCATTCATCTAGGATTCATTTTAAGTTACCGATGTTTTATCCTTAATTCCACCTTTAAAAGGTACCTGCATCCTTCCATGGATAAATCAAGTCTTATAACAATGATAAGGGTGTCTTATTCAATCATTTCCACCTCGATAGTATATGCCTAATTTCACAATAACATCTTTATTCAAAATGAGGTCAATCAATATGGCCTCCAAAAGATAACAACGGTTATACGCTTTTCTTGCCTAATTTGGTAACGATAACAAGGATGTTCTGGAAGATATTGGTCGTGTTTAACGTGAACTTCTTCTTAATAATTCCTTATTTACTTTTGTTGTTTATCTCAACAGTCATCTCAATGTTGGGATATCTTTCATACCTGGCGTCTCCCTTTCTGGGTATCAAGCCACCGGTCTTACACTTCAGATTCTTGAAGGTCACTTCCTTCATCCAATTTTCCTAATTTCTTACTTCCTTGTCTCCTCAGTCTATATGCGTCTCATTATTTATCCTTCGAATTATCTCAAGGTTTCCTCGAATCCTCCCAACTTACAGGGGATAAAACATATGTATCTCTTATACCTTCAACCATCAATTTAACTCATGGTGAATCACCCTCATCCTGACGATCACATACTTTTCTATTTCTATTACCACGAGTCTTTAGGGTTTCCTCATACCCAACTCCCTTATCATTCATCAAACTCTCTTGCCTTTATATTCCTTTCTGAAAGGAATATGTCCTAAGTCCAATCATGTATTAAGATTTAGGAATAACTTTTATGTAATCTGTTTTGATTTCATTGATATTAATAAAGACTTGTTTTGTTTTTATTACGGGCTTTATCTATTTAAGTGTTTAAATAAGATATACCATAGTTTAGAGTAAAGCTTTTTATGGATTATGATGAGATCATAATAGTGAGACCTAAAAAGATGATAACTCTAAACTTAAATAGTTCCTGGTCATAGGATTACTAACTGGTAATTAATAATCCGCAAAGATCGGTACATACTATGCTTGCTTCATTATGAAGGATGTCTGTTCTCATAGACATTTGTGTGGTGACACTATAGCTAGTATGTAGGTGCTTATTATGGAATAAGTTCACTGAACATGACTCGCACAGCTGAATAACTGATGGAGTTCACTCACGTGTCAGCAGTCGTTCACATAGTGATAGTTGTACAAGTATCCTTAGACTTGAGGTCATCATAGTCATCTTTTGTACACTGAACTATGCTTTGGTTTAGTTCTTAGTCTCCAGGGAGAATTATTAGGGATCTTCTGGGTATAGGAATTTGTACACGAAGATAGTGTATGATCAATAAAGGATCTACCCCTTCTAGTGAAGGAAGCGAATGTTCAAGGCTGATCCACTTATGCTAGTTCAGGAATCTCTGGCCAGAGTAAATGAAATTAGAAAGGAGTTTCTAATTTGCATAGAACTACGCATAGTAAATGGTAACCAAAGTGATTGAATTAGATAGGCTTGACACGAGATCCATGCCTTGTATTTAATCGGGACATTGTAGGGTAGAAGGAGTTTATTGTACGGTAACTATTCACTGAATAGGTTCTTGGTATTCTAAGCAGTGAATTCATATTATCCGGATAGTCGCGATATGCTGAGAAATATCCCTCACGATGTAGAATAAATGTGATTAATTAATTAATCATATTTAATAAATTAGAGAATTTATATAAATAATGATAAAATAGTTTTATTATTATTTATTTCTACTACCGGCTTAATATTGAACCTACAGGGTCACACCATAAAAAGAGAATGATTTAATGGTGGAGGAATTAATTAATAATGGCTAATAATTATTTATTTGTGAAATAAATAATTATTTGGCAAATTTAATAATTGATTAAATGAGATTTAATTGATTATAAATTAATTAAGAAAAGTTCTTAATATTATTAATTAAGGATTTAATTTTTGGAAATTAAATTAAGAGAGAGAATTATTTCTAAAGTGTTTAGAAAAAGGATTAATGATTAAAAGGTGTTTTAATTATTATTGAGAATAATAAATGGGATAATAATAATAATACTTATGGTAAAATTTTAGCTGAAAATTTTGCCTATAAATACACTATTATAGACCCTAATTTTATTCCAACCTCGAAACTCGAAAACCCAAAAAGTTTGGAAAACCCAATTCTCTCCACCTCCTTCCTCCTCCTTAACATCGTTTTCTTGGTGGATACCGGTGGAGTTCTTCACTGTTTATATTTCCATGAAGTGTTTTAAAGCTATTTTTAACTGTTTTAGTTGCTTTTAAATGCTTTATGTGATACAGAGAGATGTATAATGCTTAGAATAATGTGCTAGATGATATAACATGCCTACCTTGATGTTTATTCATGTTGATATATGTGATATATGCTTAGTTTATCATGCGATGATAGATTTAGGTGAACTTAAATAAACATAAGGCGTTTGTTAGACAACCTAGTATAGTGAAATTGTTTCATAACCTTAATAACAATATTATGAATACAATCATGAGATTCTTGTGTTTGTGAAACACATAATTGAATATGAACTTTCGATATGAGAGAAAGGATGATTCTGTCAACAACAGATTTCTATCTGTAAGAAAGGGTTATTAAGTGATGCCTCTTGACAATGCTCCACCCGATCTGGGAATCGTCTGATTATTGATTATTGATTTGAAATATTTAATTTAAAAGGAAGAATCTCTTTATAATATGATTATGATTGTAACGTAATATAATCCCTCTAAAATTGAATAATATCAAGTAGTAAATGGCCAATGATACAACGGGCTTGTGTCGGTCACAGCCTTCCAACATGGTAGAAAGTAGTTCTTATTTTTGAATCATTGTCGGTTCGTACTACAGCCGAGGGCTTTGATTTCGAAATAAGAAATACTTTTCTATTACATAGAGATGTGTACATTGAATTAGAATCTAAAGGTCGTTACGTGCCACAGCCGTGGGCCTTTGGGGACTGATTCAATTGTACGGAATGTTGGGTTAGACTTGACTTAGAATATTGAGTTTGTCGTGCCACAGCCGTGACTCAATTATTCAAGAGGCTAAAGTTTGATTAGGGAATAACATGAGATGTAATTGACAAGAGTTGTCTGCCTATTGAACATTACATGTCGGTTCATGCTACAGTCGGGGTCATGTAATGGAATGTAGGATCCCTATTCCCACTAGCATTATGAATGCTTAATTTTTCACGTAGGGGGTTGAATAAATTAGATAAACTAGTGGGAGCCACTTATGAATAAAGACCCGATTCATATAGTGTTTTAAAATGAAATCGAATATTTACTAAGTGTTGTTATGTGTTTATCATTTACAGATTTACAATATATATTATGTCTTCTGCACTATCACTCAGGAGCATACTAGATGCTCACAAATTGACTGGTCCTAATTATGCTGACTGGCTTCGAAACTTGAGAATTGTTCTCAGGATTGAGAAGCTGGAATACGTGATTGACTCACCTAAGCCTACTGAACCTGCTAGTGATGCACATAATGATGAACATGTTGTGTATCGTAAGTGGATAGATGATGCAAATGTTGCTCAATGCATCATGCTAGCTTCCATGAACATTGAGCTATAGAAGCAACATGAGCATATGGATGCTCACACTATCCTCATGCATCTACAAGAGTTGTATGATGTGGCGGGGAGGACAGCTCGATATGAGATATCGAAGGAGTTGTTCGGTTGTAGGATGTCTGAGGGATCATCGGTGAATGACCATGTACTTAAGATGATCAATTTGATTGAACGTCTTGGACAACTTGGTTTTGCCATGGATGGGGAGCTGAGCCAAGACTTGGTCTTGCAATCGCTTCTGAGTTCGTTCTCGCAGTTTGTTGTGAACTTTCACATGAATAAGTTGGATGTCAGCCTGCCTGAACTCCTTAACATGTTGAAGACTGCGGAATCAAATTTTCCCCCTAAGAAGAGTTCTGTTCTTCTAATTGGTGAAGGTTCCAATCCTAAGAAAAGGAAGAGGAACTCTTCCAAGAAGAAGAAAGTAGGTGAGAAAACGCCAGTTCCACCAAAAGCTGAAGACCCCAAGAGCAAAGTTGTTTGCTTTCACTGTAACAAGGTGGGGCACTGGAAGAGGAACTGCAAGGTTTACCTTGCAGAATTGAAGAAGAAGAAGGGTAGTGAGACTACCGCTTCTGATTCAGGTATGTTCATGATAGAAGTGAATATGTCATTAAATCAAATTTCTACTTGGGTATTAGATACCGCCTGTGGTTCTCATATCTGCAATTTATTGCAGGGACCAAGGAGAAGTAGGACTCTTGAGGAAGAGGATGTGATTCTACTGATGGGAAATGGAGCAAGAGTTGCTGCTGAAGATGTAGAATCATTTCATTTACATATGCCTACGGGCAAGACTATTGTTTGAAATAATTGTTATTTTGTTCCCTCGATTGTGAGGAATATTATTCCCATGTTAGACTTGGCTGGATTTTCATTTATTATTGAGAATAATGAATGTTCTATTCTTAGAGATAATATTCTTTGTGGACGTGGTACTTTAAATAATGGTCTGTATATATGTGACATAATTTACTTCAGATTGAACAAACTAATAAAAGAAAAGGGATGATGAAAATCTCACTTTATAGTGGCACTGCAGTCTCCATTTAGTAGACATGGAGAGAGGACTGCAAATTTGCTAGGAATGGTACACACAGATGTATGTGGACCAATGTCTATGCAAGCCATGGGTGGATTTTCATACTTCATTACTTTCATGGATAATAGATGTAGATTCGGATATGTGTTTGATGAAACACAAGTCTGAGGCCTTTGAAAAGTTCAAAGAGTATAAGTATGAAGTGGAGAAACAAACCAAACATAGTATTATAATTCTTTGATCAGATCGAGGTGGTGAATACTTTAATGGAGTGTTTCTGGATTATCTCAAAGTAAAAGGTATAGTCTCCCAGTGGACTCCTCCAGATTGGTATCTGAAAGGAGAAATCGAACTTTGTTAGACATAGTTCGGTCCATGATGAGCTATGCAAATCTTCCAGTATTCCTATGGGGTTATGCATTGGAAACCTCAGCATATTTACTGAATAAGGTGCTTTCCAAATCTGTTCCTCAAACTCCGTATGAGATATGGAAAGAAAGGAAACCGAGTCTTAAACACGTTAAGATTTGGGGATGTCCAGCTTATGTCAAGTAAGTTGACCCAGATAAGCTGGAATATCGATCCATAAAATGTAGTTTTGTGGGATATCCTAAAAAGACTTTAGGGTATTAATTTTACACCGATCATCAGGTGTTTATATCCAGACATGCTACCTTCTTGGAAAAGGAGTTTATCCTTGAAGGAAACAGTGGGAGCAAAATTGAACTTGATGAAGTTCAAGAAGCACAAACTACTATGGATCAAGTGGAAACACCTGTTCTGACTGAACAACCTTTTGTGGAACAGCCCATTCATAGATCAGGGAGAGTGTCTCGCCAACCTGAGAGGTATTATGGCCTTGTCATTGAGAATGACAATGAGTTGTCGATCATTGATGATGACGACCTTGTGACCTATAATGAGGCTATGAGTAGTGTTGACTCAGAGAAATGGCATAGTGCCATGAAATCCGGAAAGATATCTATGTATACGGGATACAAAAGAATGATTAGAGCAGATGGCCAGGTTGAGACCTTTAAGGCCAGGCTTGTGGCAAAAGAATTCAAACAAAGGCAATGGATTGACTTTGATGAAACCTTTTACCTGTAGCCCTGTTAAAATCAGTTCGGATTTTGCTTATGAATGCTGCTTACTACGACTATGTGATCTGGCAATTAGCCAGATGGTTTCTTTCCAAGAGAAATAAAAACCTAGTGTGTAAGCTGCTGCGAACCATATGTGGTTTAAAGCAGGCTTCTCGAAAGATGGAACATTCGTTTTGATGAGACAATCAAAGAGTTTGATTTTATCAAAAACGAAGATGAACCATGCGTCTACAAAAGGGTTAGTGGGAGCGCGGTAACATTTCTTGTATTGTATTGAAATAGAGTTGACACACATAACAACATAGCAGACCCACTCACAAAGCTACTTTATGAAAGTCACTTTGATCGTCATAAAGACAAGATGGGTATTAGATACCAGAGTGATTGGCTTTAGTACAAGTGGGAGATTGAAAGGAATATGTCATAAGTCCAATTATGTATTAGGATTTACTAAATAACTTTTATGTAATCTGTTTTGATTTCATTGATATTAATAAAGACTTGTTTTGTTTTTATTACGGGCTTTATCTATTTAAGTGTTTAAATAAGATATACCATAGTTTAGAGTAAAGCTTTTTATGGATTATGATGAGATCATAATAGTGAGACCTAAAAAGATGATAACTCTAAACTTAAATAGTTCCTGGTCATAGGATTACTAACTGGTAATTAATAATCCGCAAAGATCGGTACATAGTATACTTGCTTCATTATGAAGGATGTCTGTTCTCATAGACATTTGTGTGGTGACACTATAGCTAGTATGTAGGTGCTTATTATGGAATAAGTTCACTGAACATGACTCGCACAGCTGAACAACTGATGGAGTTCACTCACGTGTCAGCAGTTGTTCACATAGTGATAGTTGTACAAGTATCCTTAGACTTGAGGTCATCATAGTCATCTTGTGTACACTGAACTATGCTTTGGTTTAGTTCTTAGTCTCCAGGGACAATTATTAGGGCTCTTCTGGGTATAGGAATTTGTACACGAAGATAGTGTATGATCAATAAAGGATCTACCCCTTCCAGTGAAGGAAGCGAATGTTCAAGGCTGATCCACTTATGCTAGTTCAGGAATCTCTGGCCAGAGTAAATGAAATTAGAAAGGAGTTTCTAATTTGCATAGAACTACGCATAGTAAATGGTAAGCAAAGTGATTGAATTAGATAGGCTTGACACGAGATCCATGCCTTGTATTTAATCGGGACATTGTAGGGTAGAAAGAGTTTATTGTACTGTAACTATTCACTGAATAGGTTCTTGGTATTCTAAGCAGTGAATTCATATTATCCGGATAGTCGCGATATGCTGAGAAGTATCCCTCACGATGTAGAATAAATGTGATTAATTAATTAATCATATTTAATAAATTAGAGAATTTATATAAATAATGATAAAATAGTTTTATTATTATTTATTTCTACTACCGGCTTAATATTGAACCTACAGGGTCACACCATAAAAAAAGAATGATTTAATGGTGGAGAAATTAATTAATAATGGCTAATAATTATTTATTTGTGAAATAAATAATTATTTGGCAAATTTAATAATTGATTAAATGAGATTTAATTGATTATAAATTAATTAAGAAAAGTTCTTAATATTATTAATTAAGGATTTAATTTTTGGAAATTAAATCAAGAGAGAGAATTATTTCTAAACTATTTAGAAAAAGGATTAATGATTAAAAGGTGTTTTAATTATTAATGAGAATAATAAATGGGATAATAATAATAATATTTATGGTAAAATTTCAGCTGAAAATTTTGCCTATAAATACACTATTATAGACCCTAATTTTATTCCAACCTCGAAACTCGAAAACCCAAAAAGTTTGGAAAACCCAATTCTCTCCACCTCCTTCCTCCTCCTTAACATCGTTTTCTTGGTGGATACCGGTGGAGTGCTTCACACTTGAGGAGCAACTGCTAAGGATCTCTGATCGTTGTCTCCGAATTATTTTTAAAGGTTAGATTCGATCCCTCGAATTTTTATTCACGATTTATATGCTTTTATTTGGATTTTGTATGTGTAAAAGAGTTTTGCCATGCCCCCGCTGTGTTAAAAATCCAACAATGGTATCAGAGCATAGGTTCTATGCATATAGATCTGTGGTAAAAATTTCAGAATTTTATGTGCTTGTATGAATTAATTATGATTTTTACAAGTTATATTATGGATTAATTTTGTCTGATGAGAAATCGTTTCTCAGAATAATTTTGAATGTTGATCTGGGTTCTACAAGTGTTGTAGATCGTCTGGATATTTTTTTCATAATTTTATGATGTATAGATTTTTTATTATGAATTTTTGAAGTTCTTACAATTAAATTCATAATTAAATAAATTATATATATATATATATAAATTGGTTCTAAGTATATATATATATTGCTTCTGTATGTACCTGTCTGCTGCTTTGTATTACCTGTGTAAAAGAAGAGAAGGACGGCGTTCAGAGGCTGTCAGTTGTATGTCAGGCACGTTAACCGAGAAGAAAAGTCAGAAAAAATATGGGTGTAACGCATTCCGGGAATGCGTTACACACCTGTAGCGCATTCATGGAATGCGTTACACCCTTTAATGGCTGAAAAGGGGTGTAACGCATCACCGGAATGCGTTACAGGTCCTGTAACGCGTTCCTGTAATGCGTTACAGGTCCTGTAACGCGTTACAGGTCCTGTAACGCGTTCCTGTAATGCGTTACAGCCCGTCTGTTGATTTTAAAATTGATTTTCTGGGAGTTTCGTAACTCCGTTTTAGGCGTGCAATATATCGTTGGATTCTTTTTTTCGAGACGGATCTAATGGAGTGATCAATTTTAGTTTATATAAAAGTTTTGAACTGTTTATATTTCCATGAAGTGTTTTAAAGCTATTTTTAACTGTTTTAGTTGCTTTTAAATGCTTTATGTGATACAGAGAGATGTATAATGCTTAGAATAATGTGCTAGATGATATAACATGCCTACCTTGATGTTTATTCATGTTGATATATGTGATATATGCTTAGTTTATCATGCGATGATAGATTTAGGTGAACTTAAATAAACATAAGGCGTTTGTTAGACAACCTAGTATAGTGAAATTGTTTCATAACCTTAATAACAATATTATGAATACAATCATGAGATTCTTGTGTTTGTGAAACACATAATTGAATATGAACTTTCGATATGAGAGAAAGGATGATTCTGTCAACAACAGATTTCTATCTGTAAGAAAGGGTTATTAAGTGATGCCTCTTGACAATGCTCCACCCGATCTGGGAATCGTCTGATTATTGATTATTGATTTGAAATATTTAATTTAAAAGGAAGAATCTCTTTATAATATGATTATGATTGTAACGTAATATAATCCCTCTAAAATTGAATAATATCAAGTAGTAAATGGCCAATGATACAACGGGCTTGTGTCGGTCACAGCCTTCCAACATGGTAGAAAGTAGTTCTTATTTTTGAATCATTGTCGGTTCGTACTACAGCCGAGGGCTTTGATTTCAAAATAAGAAATACTTTTCTATTACATAGAGATGTGTACATTGAATTAGAATCTAAAGGTCGTTACGTGCCACAGCCGTGGGCCTTTGGGGACTGATTCAATTGTACGGAATGTTGGGTTAGACTTGACTTAGAATATTGAGTTTGTCGTGCCACAGCCGTGACTCAATTATTCAAGAGGCTAAAGTTTGATTAGGGAATAACATGAGATGTAATTGACAAGAGTTGTCTGCCTATTGAACATTACATGTCGGTTCATGCTACAGTCGGGGTCATGTAATGGAATGTAGGATCCCTATTCCCACTAGCATTATGAATGCTTAATTTTTCACGTAGGGGGTTGAATAAATTAGATAAACTAGTGGGAGCCACTTATGAATAAAGACCCGATTCATATAGTGTTTTAAAATGAAATCGAATATTTGCTAAGTGTTGTTATGTGTTTATCATTTACAGATTTACAATATATATTATGTCTTCTGCACTATCACTCAGGAGCATACTAGATGCTCACAAATTGACTGGTCCTAATTATGCTGACTGGCTTCGAAACTTGAGAATTGTTCTCAGGATTGAGAAGCTGGAATACGTGATTGACTCACCTAAGCCTACTGAACCTGCTAGTGATGCACATAATGATGAACATGTTGTGTATCGTAAGTGGATAGATGATGCAAATGTTGCTCAATGCATCATGCTAGCTTCCATGAACATTGAGCTATAGAAGCAACATGAGCATATGGATGCTCACACTATCCTCATGCATCTACAAGAGTTGTATGATGTGGCGGGGAGGACAGCTCGATATGAGATATCGAAGGAGTTGTTCGGTTGTAGGATGTCTGAGGGATCATCTGTGAATGACCATGTACTTAAGATGATCAATTTGATTGAACGTCTTGGACAACTTGGTTTTGCCATGGATGGGGAGCTGAGCCAAGACTTGGTCTTGCAATCGCTTCTGAGTTCGTTCTCGCAGTTTGTTGTGATCTTTCACATGAATAAGTTGGATGTCAGCCTGCCTGAACTCCTTAACATGTTGAAGACTGCGGAATCAAATTTTCCCCCTAAGAAGAGTTCTGTTCTTCTAATTGGTGAAGGTTCCAATCCTAAGAAAAGGAAGAGGAACTCTTCCAAGAAGAAGAAAGTAGGTGAGAAAACGCCAGTTCCACCAAAAGCTGAAGACCCCAAGAGCAAAGTTGTTTGCTTTCACTGTAACAAGGTGGGGCACTGGAAGAGGAACTGCAAGGTTTACCTTGCAGAATTGAAGAAGAAGAAGGGTAGTGAGACTACCGCTTCTGATTCAGGTATGTTCATGATAGAAGTGAATATGTCATTAAATCAAATTTCTACTTGGGTATTAGATACCGCCTGTGGTTCTCATATCTGCAATTTATTACAGGGACCAAGGAGAAGTAGGACTCTTGAGGAAGAGGATGTGATTCTACTGATGGGAAATGGAGCAAGAGTTGCTGCTGAAGATGTAGAATCATTTCATTTACATATGCCTACGGGCAAGACTATTGTTTGAAATAATTGTTATTTTGTTCCCTCGATTGTGAGGAATATTATTCCCATGTTAGACTTGGCTGGATTTTCATTTATTATTGAGAATAATGAATGTTCTATTCTTAGAGATAATATTCTTTGTGGACG
Organism: Apium graveolens; assembly: GCF_009905375.1. Taxonomy (NCBI): domain Eukaryota; kingdom Viridiplantae; phylum Streptophyta; class Magnoliopsida; order Apiales; family Apiaceae; genus Apium; species Apium graveolens. The sequence goes on from NC_133647.1 coordinate 27,135,367, forward strand.
TGGTACTTTAAATAATGGTCTGTATATATGTGACATAATTTACTTCAGATTGAACAAACTAATAAAAGAAAAGGGATGATGAAAATCTCACTTTATAGTGGCACTGCAGTCTCCATTTAGTAGACATGGAGAGAGGACTGCAAATTTGCTAGGAATGGTACACACAGATGTATGTGGACCAATGTCTATGCAAGCCATGGGTGGATTTTCATACTTCATTACTTTCATGGATAATAGATGTAGATTCGGATATGTGTTTGATGAAACACAAGTCTGAGGCCTTTGAAAAGTTCAAAGAGTATAAGTATGAAGTGGAGAAACAAACCAAACATAGTATTATAATTCTTTGATCAGATCGAGGTGGTGAATACTTTAATGGAGTGTTTCTGGATTATCTCAAAGTAAAAGGTATAGTCTCCCAGTGGACTCCTCCAGATTGGTATCTGAAAGGAGAAATCGAACTTTGTTAGACATAGTTCGGTCCATGATGAGCTATGCAAATCTTCCAGTATTCCTATGGGGTTATGCATTGGAAACCTCAGCATATTTACTGAATAAGGTGCTTTCCAAATCTGTTCCTCAAACTCCGTATGAGATATGGAAAGAAAGGAAACCGAGTCTTAAACACGTTAAGATTTGGGGATGTCCAGCTTATGTCAAGTAAGTTGACCCAGATAAGCTGGAATATCGATCCATAAAATGTAGTTTTGTGGGATATCCTAAAAAGACTTTAGGGTATTAATTTTACACCGATCATCAGGTGTTTATATCCAGACATGCTACCTTCTTGGAAAAGGAGTTTATCCTTGAAGGAAACAGTGGGAGCAAAATTGAACTTGATGAAGTTCAAGAAGCACAAACTACTATGGATCAAGTGGAAACACCTGTTCTGACTGAACAACCTTTTGTGGAACAGCCCATTCATAGATCAGGGAGAGTGTCTCGCCAACCTGAGAGGTATTATGGCCTTGTCATTGAGAATGACAATGAGTTGTCGATCATTGATGATGACGACCTTGTGACCTATAATGAGGCTATGAGTAGTGTTGACTCAGAGAAATGGCATAGTGCCATGAAATCCGGAAAGATATCTATGTATACGGGATACAAAAGAATGATTAGAGCAGATGGCCAGGTTGAGACCTTTAAGGCCAGGCTTGTGGCAAAAGAATTCAAACAAAGGCAATGGATTGACTTTGATGAAACCTTTTACCTGTAGCCCTGTTAAAATCAGTTCGGATTTTGCTTATGAATGCTGCTTACTACGACTATGTGATCTGGCAATTAGCCAGATGGTTTCTTTCCAAGAGAAATAAAAACCTAGTGTGTAAGCTGCTGCGAACCATATGTGGTTTAAAGCAGGCTTCTCGAAAGATGGAACATTCGTTTTGATGAGACAATCAAAGAGTTTGATTTTATCAAAAACGAAGATGAACCATGCGTCTACAAAAGGGTTAGTGGGAGCGCGGTAACATTTCTTGTATTGTATTGAAATAGAGTTGACACACATAACAACATAGCAGACCCACTCACAAAGCTACTTTATGAAAGTCACTTTGATCGTCATAAAGACAAGATGGGTATTAGATACCAGAGTGATTGGCTTTAGTACAAGTGGGAGATTGAAAGGAATATGTCATAAGTCCAATTATGTATTAGGATTTACTAAATAACTTTTATGTAATCTGTTTTGATTTCATTGATATTAATAAAGACTTGTTTTGTTTTTATTACGGGCTTTATCTATTTAAGTGTTTAAATAAGATATACCATAGTTTAGAGTAAAGCTTTTTATGGATTATGATGAGATCATAATAGTGAGACCTAAAAAGATGATAACTCTAAACTTAAATAGTTCCTGGTCATAGGATTACTAACTGGTAATTAATAATCCGCAAAGATCGGTACATAGTATACTTGCTTCATTATGAAGGATGTCTGTTCTCATAGACATTTGTGTGGTGACACTATAGCTAGTATGTAGGTGCTTATTATGGAATAAGTTCACTGAACATGACTCGCACAGCTGAACAACTGATGGAGTTCACTCACGTGTCAGCAGTTGTTCACATAGTGATAGTTGTACAAGTATCCTTAGACTTGAGGTCATCATAGTCATCTTGTGTACACTGAACTATGCTTTGGTTTAGTTCTTAGTCTCCAGGGACAATTATTAGGGCTCTTCTGGGTATAGGAATTTGTACACGAAGATAGTGTATGATCAATAAAGGATCTACCCCTTCCAGTGAAGGAAGCGAATGTTCAAGGCTGATCCACTTATGCTAGTTCAGGAATCTCTGGCCAGAGTAAATGAAATTAGAAAGGAGTTTCTAATTTGCATAGAACTACGCATAGTAAATGGTAAGCAAAGTGATTGAATTAGATAGGCTTGACACGAGATCCATGCCTTGTATTTAATCGGGACATTGTAGGGTAGAAAGAGTTTATTGTACTGTAACTATTCACTGAATAGGTTCTTGGTATTCTAAGCAGTGAATTCATATTATCCGGATAGTCGCGATATGCTGAGAAGTATCCCTCACGATGTAGAATAAATGTGATTAATTAATTAATCATATTTAATAAATTAGAGAATTTATATAAATAATGATAAAATAGTTTTATTATTATTTATTTCTACTACCGGCTTAATATTGAACCTACAGGGTCACACCATAAAAAGAGAATGATTTAATGGTGGAGAAATTAATTAATAATGGCTAATAATTATTTATTTGTGAAATAAATAATTATTTGGCAAATTTAATAATTGATTAAATGAGATTTAATTGATTATAAATTAATTAAGAAAAGTTCTTAATATTATTAATTAAGGATTTAATTTTTGGAAATTAAATCAAGAGAGAGAATTATTTCTAAACTATTTAGAAAAAGGATTAATGATTAAAAGGTGTTTTAATTATTAATGAGAATAATAAATGGGATAATAATAATAATATTTATGGTAAAATTTCACATGAAAATTTTGCCTATAAATACACTATTATAGACCCTAATTTTATTCCAACCTCGAAACTCGAAAACCCAAAAAGTTTGGAAAACCCAATTCTCTCCACCTCCTTCCTCCTCCTTAACATCGTTTTCTTGGTGGATACCGGTGGAGTGCTTCACACTTGAGGAGCAACTGCTAAGGATCTCTGATCGTTGTCTCCGAATTATTTTTAAAGGTTAGATTCGATCCCTCGAATTTTTATTCACGATTTATATGCTTTTATTTGGATTTTGTATGTGTAAAAGAGTTTTGCCATGCCCCCGCTGCGTTAAAAATCCAACAATGGTATCAGAGCATAGGTTCTATGCATATAGATCTGTGGTAAAAATTTCAGAATTTTATGTGCTTGTATGAATTAATTATGATTTTTACAAGTTATATTATGGATTAATTTTGTCTGATGAGAAATCGTTTCTCAGAATAATTTTGAATGTTGATCTGGGTTCTACAAGTGTTGTAGATCGTCTGGATATTTTTTTCATAATTTTATGATGTATAGATTTTTTATTATGAATTTTTGAAGTTCTTACAATTAAATTCATAATTAAATAAATTATATATATATATATATAAATTGGTTCTAAGTATATATATATATTGCTTCTGTATGTACCTGTCTGCTGCTTTGTATTACCTGTGTAAAAGAAGAGAAGGACGGCGTTCAGAGGCTGTCAGTTGTATGTCAGGCACGTTAACCGAGAAGAAAAGTCAGAAAAAATATGGGTGTAACGCATTCCGGGAATGCGTTACACACCTGTAGCGCATTCATGGAATGCGTTACACCCTTTAATGGCTGAAAAGGGGTGTAACGCATCACCGGAATGCGTTACAGGTCCTGTAACGCGTTCCTGTAATGCGTTACAGGTCCTGTAACGCGTTCCTGTAATGCGTTACAGCCCGTCTGTTGATTTTAAAATTGATTTTCTGGGAGTTTCGTAACTCCGTTTTAGGCGTGCAATATATCGTTGGATTCTTTTTTTCGAGACGGATCTAATGGAGTGATCAATTTTAGTTTATATAAAAGTTTTGAACTGTTTATATTTCCATGAAGTGTTTTAAAGCTATTTTTAACTGTTTTAGTTGCTTTTAAATGCTTTATGTGATACAGAGAGATGTATAATGCTTAGAATAATGTGCTAGATGATATAACATGCCTACCTTGATGTTTATTCATGTTGATATATGTGATATATGCTTAGTTTATCATGCGATGATAGATTTAGGTGAACTTAAATAAACATAAGGCGTTTGTTAGACAACCTAGTATAGTGAAATTGTTTCATAACCTTAATAACAATATTATGAATACAATCATGAGATTCTTGTGTTTGTGAAACACATAATTGAATATGAACTTTCGATATGAGAGAAAGGATGATTCTGTCAACAACAGATTTCTATCTGTAAGAAAGGGTTATTAAGTGATGCCTCTTGACAATGCTCCACCCGATCTGGGAATCGTCTGATTATTGATTATTGATTTGAAATATTTAATTTAAAAGGAAGAATCTCTTTATAATATGATTATGATTGTAACGTAATATAATCCCTCTAAAATTGAATAATATCAAGTAGTAAATGGCCAATGATACAACGGGCTTGTGTCGGTCACAGCCTTCCAACATGGTAGAAAGTAGTTCTTATTTTTGAATCATTGTCGGTTCGTACTACAGCCGAGGGCTTTGATTTCAAAATAAGAAATACTTTTCTATTACATAGAGATGTGTACATTGAATTAGAATCTAAAGGTCGTTACGTGCCACAGCCGTGGGCCTTTGGGGACTGATTCAATTGTACGGAATGTTGGGTTAGACTTGACTTAGAATATTGAGTTTGTCGTGCCACAGCCGTGACTCAATTATTCAAGAGGCTAAAGTTTGATTAGGGAATAACATGAGATGTAATTGACAAGAGTTGTCTGCCTATTGAACATTACATGTCGGTTCATGCTACAGTCGGGGTCATGTAATGGAATGTAGGATCCCTATTCCCACTAGCATTATGAATGCTTAATTTTTCACGTAGGGGGTTGAATAAATTAGATAAACTAGTGGGAGCCACTTATGAATAAAGACCCGATTCATATAGTGTTTTAAAATGAAATCGAATATTTGCTAAGTGTTGTTATGTGTTTATCATTTACAGATTTACAATATATATTATGTCTTCTGCACTATCACGCAGGAGCATACTAGATGCTCACAAATTGACTGGTCCTAATTATGCTGACTGGCTTCGAAACTTGAGAATTGTTCTCAGGATTGAGAAGCTGGAATACGTGATTGACTCACCTAAGCCTACTGAACCTGCTAGTGATGCACATAATGATGAACATGTTGTGTATCGTAAGTGGATAGATGATGCAAATGTTGCTCAATGCATCATGCTAGCTTCCATGAACATTGAGCTATAGAAGCAACATGAGCATATGGATGCTCACACTATCCTCATGCATCTACAAGAGTTGTATGATGTGGCGGGGAGGACAGCTCGATATGAGATATCGAAGGAGTTGTTCGGTTGTAGGATGTCTGAGGGATCATCTGTGAATGACCATGTACTTAAGATGATCAATTTGATTGAACGTCTTGGACAACTTGGTTTTGCCATGGATGGGGAGCTGAGCCAAGACTTGGTCTTGCAATCGCTTCTGAGTTCGTTCTCGCAGTTTGTTGTGATCTTTCACATGAATAAGTTGGATGTCAGCCTGCCTGAACTCCTTAACATGTTGAAGACTGCGGAATCAAATTTTCCCCCTAAGAAGAGTTCTGTTCTTCTAATTGGTGAAGGTTCCAATCCTAAGAAAAGGAAGAGGAACTCTTCCAAGAAGAAGAAAGTAGGTGAGAAAACGCCAGTTCCACCAAAAGCTGAAGACCCCAAGAGCAAAGTTGTTTGCTTTCACTGTAACAAGGTGGGGCACTGGAAGAGGAACTGCAAGGTTTACCTTGCAGAATTGAAGAAGAAGAAGGGTAGTGAGACTACCGCTTCTGATTCAGGTATGTTCATGATAGAAGTGAATATGTCATTAAATCAAATTTCTACTTGGGTATTAGATACCGCCTGTGGTTCTCATATCTGCAATTTATTGCAGGGACCAAGGAGAAGTAGGACTCTTGAGGAAGAGGATGTGATTCTACTGATGGGAAATGGAGCAAGAGTTGCTGCTGAAGATGTAGAATCATTTCATTTACATATGCCTACGGGCAAGACTATTGTTTGAAATAATTGTTATTTTGTTCCCTCGATTGTGAGGAATATTATTCCCATGTTAGACTTGGCTGGATTTTCATTTATTATTGAGAATAATGAATGTTCTATTCTTAGAGATAATATTCTTTGTGGACGTGGTACTTTAAATAATGGTCTGTATATATGTGACATAATTTACTTCAGATTGAACAAACTAATAAAAGAAAAGGGATGATGAAAATCTCACTTTATAGTGGCACTGCAGTCTCCATTTAGTAGACATGGAGAGAGGACTGCAAATTTGCTAGGAATGGTACACACAGATGTATGTGGACCAATGTCTATGCAAGCCATGGGTGGATTTTCATACTTCATTACTTTCATGGATAATAGATGTAGATTCGGATATGTGTTTGATGAAACACAAGTCTGAGGCCTTTGAAAAGTTCAAAGAGTATAAGTATGAAGTGGAGAAACAAACCAAACATAGTATTATAATTCTTTGATCAGATCGAGGTGGTGAATACTTTAATGGAGTGTTTCTGGATTATCTCAAAGTAAAAGGTATAGTCTCCCAGTGGACTCCTCCAGATTGGTATCTGAAAGGAGAAATCGAACTTTGTTAGACATAGTTCGGTCCATGATGAGCTATGCAAATCTTCCAGTATTCCTATGGGGTTATGCATTGGAAACCTCAGCATATTTACTGAATAAGGTGCTTTCCAAATCTGTTCCTCAAACTCCGTATGAGATATGGAAAGAAAGGAAACCGAGTCTTAAACACGTTAAGATTTGGGGATGTCCAGCTTATGTCAAGTAAGTTGACCCAGATAAGCTGGAATATCGATCCATAAAATGTAGTTTTGTGGGATATCCTAAAAAGACTTTAGGGTATTAATTTTACACCGATCATCAGGTGTTTGTATCCAGACATGCTACCTTCTTGGAAAAGGAGTTTATCCTTGAAGGAAACAGTGGGAGCAAAATTGAACTTGATGAAGTTCAAGAAGCACAAACTACTATGGATCAAGTGGAAACACCTGTTCTGACTGAACAACCTTTTGTGGAACAACCCATTCATAGATCAGGGAGAGTGTCTCGCCAACCTGAGAGGTATTATGGCCTTGTCATTGAGAATGACAATGAGTTGTCGATCATTGATGATGACGACCTTGTGACCTATAATGAGGCTATGAGTAGTGTTGACTCAGAGAAATGGCATAGTGCCATGAAATCCGGAAAGATATCTATGTATACGGGATACAAAAGAATGATTAGAGCAGATGGCCAGGTTGAGACCTTTAAGGCCAGGCTTGTGGCAAAAGAATTCAAACAAAGGCAATGGATTGACTTTGATGAAACCTTTTACCTGTAGCCCTGTTAAAATCAGTTCGGATTTTGCTTGTGAATGCTGCTTACTACGACTATGTGATCTGGCAATTAGCCAGATGGTTTCTTTCCAAGAGAAATAAAAACCTAGTGTGTAAGCTGCTGCGAACCATATGTGGTTTAAAGCAGGCTTCTCGAAAGATGGAACATTCGTTTTGATGAGACAATCAAAGAGTTTGATTTTATCAAAAACGAAGATGAACCATGCGTCTACAAAAGGGTTAGTGGGAGCGCGGTAACATTTCTTGTATTGTATTGAAATAGAGTTGACACACATAACAACATAGCAGACCCACTCACAAAGCTACTTTATGAAAGTCACTTTGATCGTCATAAAGACAAGATGGGTATTAGATACCAGAGTGATTGGTTTTAGTACAAGTGGGAGATTGAAAGGAATATGTCATAAGTCCAATTATGTATTAGGATTTAGTAAATAACTTTTATGTAATCTGTTTTGATTTCATTGATATTAATAAAGACTTGTTTTGTTTTTATTACGGGCTTTATCTATTTAAGTGTTTAAATAAGATATACCATAGTTTAGAGTAAAGCTTTTTATGGATTATGATGAGATCATAATAGTGAGACCTAAAAAGATGATAACTCTAAACTTAAATAGTTCCTGGTCATAGGATTACTAACTGGTAATTAATAATCCGCAAAGATCGGTACATAGTATGCTTGCTTCATTATGAAGGATGTCTGTTCTCATAGACATTTGTGTGGTGACACTATAGCTAGTATGTAGGTGCTTATTATGGAATAAGTTCACTGAACATGACTCGCACAGCTGAACAACTGATGGAGTTCACTCACGTGTCAGCAGTTGTTCACATAGTGATAGTTGTACAAGTATCCTTAGACTTGAGGTCATCATAGTCATCTTGTGTACACTGAACTATGCTTTGGTTTAGTTCTTAGTCTCCAGGGACAATTATTAGGGCTCTTCTGGGTATAGGAATTTGTACACGAAGATAGTGTATGATCAATAAAGGATCTACCCCTTCCAGTGAAGGAAGCGAATGTTCAAGGCTGATCCACTTATGCTAGTTCAGGAATCTCTGGCCAGAGTAAATGAAATTAGAAAGGAGTTTCTAATTTGCATAGAACTACGCATAGTAAATGGTAAGCAAAGTGATTGAATTAGATAGGCTTGACACGAGATCCATGCCTTGTATTTAATCGGGACATTGTAGGGTAGAAAGAGTTTATTGTACTGTAACTATTCACTGAATAGGTTCTTGGTATTCTAAGCAGTGAATTCATATTATCCGGATAGTCGCGATATGCTGAGAAGTATCCCTCACGATGTAGAATAAATGTGATTAATTAATTAATCATATTTAATAAATTAGAGAATTTATATAAATAATGATAAAATAGTTTTATTATTATTTATTTCTACTACCGGCTTAATATTGAACCTACAGGGTCACACCATAAAAAGAGAATGATTTAATGGTGGAGGAATTAATTAATAATGGCTAATAATTATTTATTTGTGAAATAAATAATTATTTGGCAAATTTAATAATTGATTAAATGAGATTTAATTGATTATAAATTAATTAAGAAAAGTTCTTAATATTATTAATTAAGGATTTAATTTTTGGAAATTAAATTAAGAGAGAGAATTATTTCTAAAGTGTTTAGAAAAAGGATTAATGATTAAAAGGTGTTTTAATTATTATTGAGAATAATAAATGGGATAATAATAATAATACTTATGGTAAAATTTCAGCTGAAAATTTTGCCTATAAATACACTATTATAGACCCTAATTTTATTCCAACCTCGAAACCCGAAAACCCAAAAAGTTTGGAAAACCCAATTCTCTCCACCTCCTTCCTCCTCCTTAACATCGTTTTCTTGGTGGATACCGGTGGAGTTCTTCACACTTGAGGAGCAACTGCTAAGGATCTCTGATCGTTGTCTCTGAATTATTTTTAAATGTTAGATTCGATCCCTCGAATTTTTATTCACGATTAATATGCTTTTATTTGGATTTTGTATGTGTAAAAGAGTTTTGCCTTGCCCTCGCTGCGTTAAAAATCCAACACTGTCCACTTCAGTTTCCTTTTTATTTTCCTTTCTCTTATCATTATTTCATGAACCAACACAACATAAGCATTGATTTCATACATCCCGTCATTCTGGATTCGTGTCCTCAGAACGAATCTTGACAACTTTTACAACTTAGATTCATAATTCATCATACTCGTCCGCCTTTGTTCTGGCTCTAAAGCTTTTTCACTATCTCCTTATCTTTGGGAATTACTCTCCCGAAAACAATTGACTGAACTTAAATCAGTTTATTATAATCTCTTGCTTCGTGCCTTCCTTGGCCTTTCACCAGCGGGTGGTCTCTCTCTTAGGAGGGTAAGTGACAAAAACAGTCTTTTATGGTTCGTCAATCATTTAGAATCTCAAATGATTCCTATATTTCCTTTAGCCAGGCTCTTGCCTCGACTGGGTCAACCTGTTCCTTGGAACTCTGAGAGCTTAGCGACTTAAAGGTCATGAAAGAATTTCCTACCGCATTGTTTCCTCAAGTTGGTGGTTGGGAATAAAGTATAAGTTCTGTTTAGACAGGTCCATGAATTGCCCAATAGGAGTACCATCCTGATTCTCCCTATTTTGTTCAACTTCTGTTTTCTCAGTATGAAATGTTCCAACCTTCTCCCATAATCGGGGTTATCTTATACGTTAAAAATCCTTATTTTCCACTTCATTATGTTATGGGTTCCTTCTATCTTGATGTCGGCCTCCCTGACTATCACGTTCAGGGTTTGCTCTAAATCTTATTCCTCAAACTAGCTTTTATCTAAGATCTCATCTTTAAGTTCTTGAACATTTGGAACCCAAATTCTGTAGGAATGCCTCATTATTCCCTTATCATCTTTCTCGGTATTAATCTCTTATCTATTTGTTGGCTTTCAGCCTTCATTCATCACTTTTTCTGGCACAATATGTTCTTTTCCAATAATTCGGGCTATATTGCAATCTCAAACAGCTTTTCGGTACCGGCTCCGGTTACCTTCACTTCTATTTCCATTTTCTCAAAATTTCTTATAAACTCTCCCAAAGACATTATTATCTTGAGTCTCTCCTTTTTACTAAGGGCATCAGCCACCACATGGGCTTTCCCCGAATGATAAAAAAATCTCCCAATCATAATTCTTGATTAGCTCTATCCGCCTTCTCTGGCGTATGCTGAGCTCTTTTCTGCGTGAAAATGTACTAGAGCACTTATGGCTTAGGTAATTCTCGCACTTTTCTCCATACAAGTAGTGCCTCCAATCTTTAGGGCAAAACTATTACCACCAGCCCAAGCTCATGGGTGGGGATATCAAATTTTATATTCTCTTAATTTTCTTGACGTGTACGCGAGTACCTTGTTGTGCTGTATAAGAGCACCCTAATTCCTTATGCGAAACGTCAATACAAATCACAAAATCTCCTTTTTCCATCCGACAATGCCAACATAGGGGCCATCACCAATCTTTGCTTCAGTTCTTGAAAGCTATTCTCGCGATTCTTTGTCCATTCAAACTTCTCAGCCTTACGAGTAAGCCGCGTTAAAGGGGCTACTATCTTTACAAACTTGAACGAACCTCCGGTAGTGACCGGCCAATCCTACCTCTGGTAGTTTCCCTAACCATGGTCATCAATTCCTCAATGGTCCTTTATTTATTCTTGTTAGGATCCTCCACGAGATCCTCCTCAGCAACAATCCCATCTAGGACAACATCCTCAACCACTACATCCTCAATATGAACATCATCCGGTCCTGCGTTAGGACGCTCTATCGGATCCACAATCCGATGTCCAATTAGTAATAAAACATCATCGCGCTGTTGCTCCTCAACCTCAGGGTTCGGAGTCCCGCTACCATCTACGATAACGAACTACGCTTCTATCACGATATTTATAAGGGTTCCCATAAGGGTTTTAACTGTCAGTACTACGTTAGGTAGCCCGACTATGAACTTGGCAAGAGTTTTTATTATCTTAGTGAACTTATTATCTTTACGTCACATCATCTCTGAGGTTTATAACGCTTAGCTCTGATACCACTTCTGTAATACCCCCAAATCCGGGGTCGGGGATCCGGGTTGTCACGAGTTCCATTTCCCTCAATAACACCCAATCTTATTAAACAATCAACTACTCTGAACTGTGACCCCACAATATACACACACACACCACAAGTTATAGTCTCAGAGATGAATACTCAAAAATAACACAAGTCGTTTTATTCCACAATTATATGCCAATACACCTTAAAAGGTTTTCTGAATAAATTTACATTTTCTTTGCCATTATTACAATTCATATTATACATAAGTCTGGTACATCATTAGTTGAAAACTTAGCCTATTGGTAATTTCTACCTCAGCTACAGCGGCCTCAACGCTTCCAGGAAGCTGCGGAACGTTTCCTTTCCGCTTGCGAATTGGGAGCTTGGTCATGTTCATCTTATCTATCTGATGTTGTGTGATGAAAGAAGAAAGCAAGGGTGAGCAACAAGCCCACCGAAATAATATGTATAATAATTTACAATATATGAGCATTCTCATAGTACTCATGAAAGTCTTGGTCAAAAGAAATGAACCAAGTTGATATCTTAATGCGATGAAGTCGCAAAATATTCAGTATATATATACATATATACTTTTCAAAATATTGGAAGTCCTCTTCCATGCATAATACACACAGAGTTCCAGTGTATAACTGTATAAAAATATCGTTGCAAGGTGATCTCATATATCTAACCTTGTCTCAACGTTTTTCTGAAAATCTTTGTCATGCATAAGATAATCATTTACTAGATATAAGTTTAAAAGATGAAGTTACAAGATACTCCAATATACTTATATCTTTTCCAAATACTACTTGAACTACCACCGTTCAAGTTATAATTAGTTTCAAAAGTTCATCACATAGATGAGACTACAAGACCAGATTTGAATAGATTAAATCCTTAAAATATCACCAAAATAAAATGAAGTTACGAGATGCTTCATTTGATGCAAACATCATTTTGAAAACTTGACCCTGCCAACACTCAACAATCGCCCAATCGTAGCCTTTCTATCGAAGTGCTCTGGGTAGTGTTGCAGAAATATCCAATTGGATGATGAACTCATTACGGGAGTTTGCCGCGCCAGGAAGACCACTTACAATGATCAGTCGTAGTAGTACAACCCCACCATTTTCTACATGTAGAGGAGAACCTGTCGGATTTACTTGTCAACCGAACACTGAACTCCTAAGGAATGGACCGCCTTAGCGGAACTTCCAGGCCATTTGGGCCAATATAATAAGGCTGGGCCGGCACTACTCGGCCACTTACGCCACTCCTAGTTCAGATGAAATCCATGACTCTGAAACGTAAAGCTCGTCCCCACTTTTCCCAAGTAGAAACTTGTTGATACGGCTCCACCAAGAAGTCGTATCTAGTTGGAAAGGAAAACTCACCGATATTTCTCAGGCGATGCCTGTTAATGGATTAACTTGTTCCAAGAATTTTACTTCCCGAATATTGGGTAAGTAATCAAAAACTCTTTTATCAAGACAGCAACCTTATTGCGAATATAACACACACCACCGAGCCGGATCCCTCTGGTTTTGAGCGAGTATTTAAATCCCCTTTTTAAAAGGAAGATCTTAAATATTAAAATGAGTTTTGGGATCCGCTCTAACTTTTGAAAATCATTTTAAAGACTCGAAAACACTTTAAAGAATGTTTGGAATGATGCTGATTTAATGAAGTAAATCAGTCTCAATATAAAAGAAATAACTGAATATTATTATTTAAATAATATTTCCATAAAGAATAATCTTTATAAAAATAATTGAAGTAGAAGTTTTAAAACTCTTACTTGAATGAAAATTAAATAATCAAAGATATACTTATACAAAAGTACTATCTTTATTTGAATAATCGAAAATAAGTTTGATTATCGAAACATTATTCTTTAATAAATTAAAGAATATTATTAAATAATAAGCGGAGTCATAATACCTCGAATGAATATTATAAATAATATTCATTAAATAAAATAACGGAGTCATACATCCTCAAATGAATATTCAAGTAATATTCAATAAATAATATAAAGGAGTCATAAGTCCTCGAATGAATATTCAAGATAATATTCATTAATAAAATAAAGTTATCGAATAAAACTTATTCGATTAATAGTTTTGAAAACTATAACCATATATATATAAATATATATATATATATATATATATATAAAATCTACTCGGGATCCTCGACTCCCGATTTTAGAAAATGTTTTCACCTTGGGGTCCCTATACTAAGGGTATATGCAAATTACCGCTATTCACTAGCATAGGTATTATCAACTGAACCAACAGATATATATGGCAAGAATACGAAACAGGCATGCATATGTACCATATCACATGCTACAATATATCGCAAGAATTTGCTAATATAACCATCATGCATCTATTACAAGATAATGCATATACAAGTGTATACATCACAACAACAGTATAACGGATAGAAAACTTGCCTGAGCGACTGGGGGTGATAAAAGGCTCGGGACGAGTCTGGTAACCTATAAACAACAAGTAAGTTGGAATTAAACCAAAGTCACTTGTAAATCTATACTTTAACTAACTTAGACTCTAATGCTTGTTTTGCGCTTACTGATTCTCTTAAGTCACTCGAGTACCCTCGGCTCCACCATTTTTAATAATTTAACCATTACGAGTTTTAAGGCGATTCCTTCGCGAGTGTCTTACCAACTGCCTAACACACTTAACATAATTGTTTCATACATTAATTAGCCCTTTTTGGTCTTTAACCTATGTTTCAAAGTAAGGTGAGGGGAAATGTTTCGTTCGCGAAACGCCGTTACTTAAAACGGTCGTTTCTCCTAAACCGTATATCGGAATCAAACGAACTACTTATCAAAACGAAGCTCGTAACATGAGCTATCTAAACATGGCAATGGTCAACATCTAGCAGGGGGTTCTCGGGTCCTAATGTTATGAACAAAAGCAGTCTAAAGTAAATCGGACATTACGACGGCTATGTTTATGCGATTTCCCAAATTTAAACCAACTCAAAACAACCACAATTCAACCCCAATTCACAACCCAATCAAACCTCCATCTAAACTACATTACAACAGCCCCAAACAATTCAACATTAACATTTATACTTATGCTTAAGCTTGAATTTAACTATACTTAAATTCTTTTAACCAAAACAACAAGATTCACCATCCATTTCACTACCACTCCAACCCAAATTCTAAACCAACAAGCATTAAGCTACTATACCACCATAACAACTAGAATCATCCTTTTTAACAAAGTAAAGCTAGGGTTTGGAGATGACATATCTTCCTTGAAGTGGTGGGAGTAGCTAGGAGGCCTTAGGAAGCCTTGAGAAGTCTTAGGGATGCTTGGATCTTAAAGGAAAACAAGAAAAAAACAAGTTAAAAACTTTGAAATCACTATTCATTGTCTTCTTCATTGATTTCTTGAAGAAGATTGAGAAAGAATTGAAGGTTTAAACTCATAAGATAGCCCTAACTATGCATAAGGATGACTAGGGAATTATCTTACCAATTTAGGAAGCCTTGATCTTGGATTTTGAAAATTTTTCCCTTTGAAATGCCAAAAAGCCGAGAGCAAGTTCTTGGTGAAGAGAAATAGATTTTTGTTTTGGTGAAAAATGATTTGTTTTGGCTTGGTTGATTTGGTTTTGTTTTTGTTTTAGTTAATTACCTATTTAACCTTGGACTTTGTGTGGTTAATAACCATCCACATCTCCTTCCTTCTTATGTCATGCTTGTGTCATGCTATGATGTCATCTTTCCCTCCTTGTCCTCTTCTCATTGGTTGGGTGACATCATCCTCTCTAATCCCTTTGATTAACTTCCTAATTATTTGCCTAATGACCGCTGATCTGTTGTACGGTTCGCTTAACTTTCGTTTTCGTTTATCGTTTGAGGGATCCTTTGCTTCTTTTTGTTTTAATTTAGATAGTTCTCTTTTTATCAAACCATCTGTTATTAAATTTATTTTTGCTTTTCCATTTATTGTATCTATGTCTATTATATTTTCATGTTTTTGTACTATATATCGAACTTCTTTATTTCTTTCAAAATATGATGTTTTGAATATCTTTTTTATTGTTAGTTCTTCTGTTTCACTTTGGATTTGATTATATATATCTGGTTTAAAACTTAGAGTTTGTGATGTTCCTTCTTCGTATTCATCCATTTGATAATATACATCTTGTGTTTTACTTGATTTCTCTAATGACATTTTTTCAAACTGTATTATTATCCAGTTATATTACTTGATAAAATTATTCTTTTAAGTCCTTGAATTCTTAGTTTATTATTTCTAAATGTTATTATCATATTTCCAAGTTGTTGATAACATCTTATTATTTCATCACTATTTTCTCTTGTCCATTCAATTTTATTTTTTCTTTCTTGCAATTTATCTAGTTCTATTTCTAGTTTTTCTTGATTTTTTATTAATTCTTTTATTTTTCTATTATTTCTAGTTATTGCATTTGGATCTATCCAATTCATTTTTTAAATTTTTTGCCTTAAATCATTTATTAATTTATATTGTTCAGTTAATACTTCTTTTAATTCTTTTATTTGAATTTCTAAATTAGTTTCTTTAATAAATTTTTCTCGTTTTATTAAAAGTTTTTCTTCTTCTAGTCTTCTAATTTTTTCATCTCTCTCTTCCAACATTGTTCGTAACCTAACTATAATATCTAATTTTTCATTTATTATTTGCATACTTATTTTACAACTTTCAATATGTTGATTTATATCTTTATTAAAAGTAAAGTTTTTATCTGCTATTAGTTTAATACTTTCTAACTTATAAGCTTTCATGAATATAATATTTATTTTATTTATATAAATATATTAATTATCTATATAGATTTTTCTTACACATTTGTTTCGTTTCTTTATTCTCTATTATAAAATAAATTAATAGATTTGCTATTATTTTAGATTTATAACTTTTATTCTTATTTTTTAGTAATTTTGCCGGAGGTCTCATTTAATTTAATATTTCATTTTTACTATTACTATTCATTTTTTACTATTCATCGGTTACTATTCATTCCGAAATTTTGCTACAGTAATTTACTGTTCATTTTTCCGGCCTATTTTCTAGCTCTGATACCAAATTCGCGGGGATCGTTTTTTATATCTGATAACCCTAAAGAGGGAAGGCACACAGATATATAATAAACAATTTTTTCTTGATTAAATTCAAAAATCCCAAATTCGCGGGGATCGTTTTTTATATCTGATAACCCTAAAGAGGGAAGGCACACAGATATATAATAAACAATTTTTTCTTGATTAAATTCAAAAATCAACATATTTCTTTTAAATGTCTACAACCTCATAACAATACTCATATTGTGATCTGTTCCATAAACATTCTACTATTATCATAATTTAGCAATCATAAATTCAGAATAATACCTTATAAGTATCCTAGATCACCTATGGCTGTCAACCTGTCTTGGCTCTCCTTCCCTTCTCGCTTCCTCGCTTCCTCGGGATATAGCCTGACCTTGGGATCGCCTGGGATATCCTCTAAAACACTTAATAAAATATTATATCTGTCTTAACAATTACTAAACATAGACATAGTATAATATTTACTTTGATCTCACAATATTTTCTTGTATAGAGATTGTAGAGTAAAGGGTTTAGCTACTCATAGAAAATTTATAAACAGCCATTTCTATTAATGAAAACTTTCGATCCCTCTTCTTGATTTACAAGATGGCTTTTATAGAGTTTTCCCCATCTCTGTTGATTCTACTAATTTCTATTTCTAAGATTCCCTTTTAATTTCCTCCGTTCTTTTTCTTTCCTCTTTTTCAAAAGCTGAATCCACTTTCTGTAATTTGTCTGCCATTCCACCTTCTTTTTGACTTTAGAGATAAAATTTCTGGTAAATGTCCTTGTCTTTTCTGCTGCTGTCTTTTTCTTCTAATAACCTTTCTTCTTTGTTGCTGCTGTCTTTTTCTTTTTCCTGAAAATTATTGATTTTTTTTTCTTTTTTTTACAGTCACCAATATAATTTGGGTCGTAGTGTCATTTGTAATATGTTTTCAGTCACCAATTCTTATTGGGCCGAAATATCATTTGTAATATGCTTTCAGTCACCAATTCTCATTGGGCCGAAATATCATTTGTAATATGCTTTCAGTCACCAATTCTCATTGGGCCGAAATATTATTTGTAATATCCATAGGTCACCAATTCTCATTGGGCCTATCAATTCATCGTTATTATTACATTGTTAGGTCACCAAATTCTATTGGGCCTAACTTTCATCAAATAATATTACATTGTATTATATGGTTAGGTCACCCTTTCAGGGCCTAACAAATATCTATGCAAAGGGATCAGAACATCATTCTTCTTTTGTTGCTATATTCTTTAGAGTTGCCACTGGTCTCCGTCTTTGGCCTGATAATAAATTCTGATAAATTTCCTTTGTCTTCTGAGCATGATTGTGCTTTAAATCTGATAATCTTGCATGCATTTCGTTCAAAGCTGTAGTATCCCTGCTGATTATATCATTATTATAATAAATAGTTAGTATTTCTTCTGCTAATCCACCTTTACTTGTGCCAATGACACATGCCTTTCCTCCTCGTATCATATCTTCAAGTTTAGACTTCAATGTTGCTATGCCGATTGCTCTCTTGTTACACAACCAGTCGCCAAATTGCTCTATTGTACATGCCATGTCCGTCTTTAGGCTAGTATTTTCACCTTCTATAGTAGTATTCCTGCCATACTTAAATATTTGACAGAGTAATATGGGTTTTCCTGTTAAGTCAGTACAGGCATCAAAAACCTGTATACCATAAATTCCTCCTGGTCCATATGAATTCATGTAAGATTGAAGGCTTTGTGTTATAGTTGATGGTAGTTGTGCTATACTTGATAAGGTTTCATCTACCATTATTTTGTCAATAAATCCTAAGAGTAATAGGTTTTTTACTACAGTTGAATCTGCGTTTTCCCTACAGATATACCTTGGGTATTTTCCAAATTTCCCATTTCTCAGGATTGTAGTATTGGTTTTATAATCATAGTACTTTTGTATCTTTTCAAAGGACTCGGTATATTCTTTGGTAAAGGTTACACGATCCTTTAGGGTAATGGCGTTGATAGTATTATCTGGTATGGTTATTATTTTGATAGTAGGAGTATTGGCTAATCTTGATACAAAGGTTTCTGGGGTTTTTTGAAGGTTGTTTAATATTCTGAGTTTTCCTTCTAAAGTAGTAGTAAGTTGGCTGATTTCTTCGTTAATAAAGTTTATCTGGTCATTCTTTTCCTTTATCTTCTGAATTACTTCTCCCACCTGTATCATAATACTGCTAATACTTTCCATTTTCCCTGCTAAGATAGTCTGCAAGAATATTTTTAGTACCTGATATATTTTTAATAATAAAATCATAACAACTAAAAAATGCTTGCCAATTTCTTCTTTTATTTAATTCTGGTAAAGGGTCAATTTTATTGAATATAAATGATCTTACTTGAGTATTATCTGTTCTTACAACAAATTTTGCAGGTAGTAAATGATAATGAAATCTTTTAATTCCTAATTTTACAGCTAATAGTTCCTTTTCATTAATATGATAATTCTTTTCATTGGGTTTCCACGTTCCAGCTGCATATCC
Source organism: Apium graveolens (assembly GCF_009905375.1). Classification (NCBI taxonomy): domain Eukaryota; kingdom Viridiplantae; phylum Streptophyta; class Magnoliopsida; order Apiales; family Apiaceae; genus Apium; species Apium graveolens. The sequence continues at coordinate 27,154,704 of NC_133647.1, forward strand.
ACATATTAAAGGGTTTTCTTTATCAATATCATCTTTTTCAAAAGCTACTAATACTGCTCCCCATCCTATATCACTAGCATCTGTAAATAGTTCTAACTGATCACTATCTTTGGGTAATCGTAGTTTAGGTAAATTTTCTACCTTTGTTTTTAATGCTCTTATTGCATTTGTATGATCTTCCTTCCACTCAAAAGTTTTATTTTTCTTTATTAAATCTTGTAGTGGTTTTCTTAATTTTGGTAAATCTTTTATATAATCTGAAGCGTTATTTACTATTCCTAAGAATTGTTGTACTTCTTTTTTATTTCCTAAAATTTCTTTAAAATTCTTTATTTTTGTTGATATATGTTCTTGTAATTGAATTCCTTCAGAGTCTATAATATATCCTAAATATTCTATTTTGTGTTTAAATATTTCTGATTTCTTTTCTGATAATAATATTCCATGTTTTCTAATAGTCTGAATAAATATATCTAGATGTTTTGAATGATCTGTTAAATTATCACTAAATATTAATATATCATCTATATATACTAGAATAAAATCATTCATTTCTCTAAATATTTTATCCATTCTTCTTTGGAATATTTGTGGAGCTGTTCTTAATCCAAATGGTAGTACTATCCATTCATAATGTCCTTGTGGAACGCTAAATGCTGTTAAACATCTAGATTCCTTAGTTAATTTTATTTGCCAGTATCCACTTTTACAATCAAATTTACTAAACCATTTTTTATTACTTGTTTGGTTGATTAAATTTCTTTTATATGGTAAAAAATATCCATCAAATATAGTCTTTTTATTTAGTTCTCGATAATCTATTACCATTCTAGCTTTTCCTCTTTTTACTTCATTATGATTTCTTACTAAAAACGCTGGGCTACTATGCGGACTTTTACTTTCTTGTATTAGTCCTAAGTTTAATAATTCTTTTATTTGAACTCCTAACTCCTTTTGATCTGTTGGGCTATATCTTATTGGTCTGTTTCTAATTATATCATTAGGGTTTATTAGTTTTATTTCAGCATATATTTTTTCTTTTTCCCATAACTTCATTGGATGTTCTCCAAAATTTATTTCTAAGGCCTTTAAATATTTTTGTTTTAATAGTTCTAAATTCATTTTTCTTTCTGTTTTAATATTACTTATTTCTATTGATTTTACAGGTATTATTCTTTTTAATACTATCCATTTTTCGCAAGGTGTTAGCAAACTTATCCTATCTTGTTTTATTATTTGAGTTTTAAAAGAATCTAAAAAGTTATTTCCTAGTAACATTTGTTGTTTCATATTATTTTCTTGGTATATTATAGGTAACCTAAACCTTATTTTTCCTAATATAAATCTTACATTTTCTGCTATTATATCTATCTCTTTTTTATGGTTATTGAATCCTGTTACTATTATTCTATTTTTTGTACGTTTCCATTTGTGTTGAGTAAATACTTCTTCTTTAGCTAAACAAATATCTGCTCCGCTATCTATAAATATCTTTTGTTTTATATATTTCGTAGGTTTATATAATCTACCTGTGCTTCAATATATATAGCTACCATTTTATTCTATTCAGTAGTTAAACTTTCATTATTACTATCATTTTCATTTATGTAATTTATTTCTTCTGGTTCTGTTTCACTTATATAGAATACTTCTTCATCATACCAGTTATTGTTATCTTCTCTTATGTATTCTAGTTTCATTATTAATTCAGTGGTATCTATGTATTTTACTCCTTTTTGCTGTAATTTAGGACACTTATTTGCATAATGTCCCTTTTCATTACAATTCCAACATTTACAATCTGCTATTTTTGTTTTATTTCTTTTTCTAAACTTTCTCTTATATCTAAATCTCTTTCTATTTTCAGGAGTATTTCTATATTTTTTAAATTTTCTTCTTTTAAATCTTCGATTAAATGGTTTATAAGGTCTATAGGTTTTATTTTGTTTTCTATAATATTCATTTTGATTATTATAATCTAGTTTCCTATGTTTCCTATACTTCTTTCTAGTTTTATAATCTTGATTATCACATCCAAATATTAATTTTTTCTCCGTAAAATTACAGATTTCTCTTAATCCTTGTTTTTTATCCTTTTTAATTTTCTGTTGAATTCTATATTCTTCACATTTTCGAGTTAAATATGCTCTTAATAATCTAATTCTTTCTCCTAATGTATTTTCTTTAGGTTCTAGATTATTATATTCTTTAGTTATTTCGGTATTATAAGGTGAAGGTAGATGATCATAATACAGTTGTTGATATACTAAGCTTTCATTAGGTAAAAACTTAGCTTCATAAAAGAATTTAGTAAAACTTAGAGTATATTATGGTAATTTACTAATCCTACAACATTTCATATTATTTAGATACATTGTTATTTCTAATTTTCTTTCTACTGTTATATTTTCTTGAGCTACAAACCATCTTTCTCCTAGAAATTCTCTTTTTAATAATATATCAAATGCGTTTAACGTATCTTTCCAGCTTCTAGCATACGTTCTTACTTGTCCCTTTAATTCATAAATAATATTTTCTAACCAAAATGCTGCTTTTCCTATAATTGTTTTTGATATTAGTTCAAAAACATAATCCAGATCTTCTATATTTTTTGAATTCATTAAGGCTATATACATCCCTAAATTCCAGTCTTTTATTTTTCTACTTATTTCTTGATCGTCGTAGACATTATCTAAATCTAGAAAATATCCATTTATATTTATTCCTTGGTGTATTGATCCTATGAAATCTTGTACTTCATTTTGTTGTCCTATAGGTATATTTCCTGGCATTTTAATATTATTTTTAGTTATTATATGATCTTCTATTTCTTCTTCTGGGTATGCATCGTTATCTGATTCAGTTTCATAATTTGTTTGTTTATGTGAAGTTTTTCTTTCTTCAATATCACTTTCATCGCTTTTCTCTTCATTTGTTATTATTGCATTTACGGTTTTTCCGAGGGCTTCTAATATTTCTTTATTTTCTTTTATTACTATTTCCTTTTCCTCATTATCTGATTCCTCTAAGTAATTTAATCCTTCTTCTCCTAGATTACTATCTGATTTACTTGTATTACTGCTCTCATCTTGTTCTTTGTTCGTTTCTGAATTACTATCGTCAGACTTAATATTTTCCTTTTCTTTTAATTCTATTTTTAATTGATTAATCTCATTTTTTAAATTATCTATTTCTTTTAATATATTTATTACTTCTAACTTTGTTTCTTTTAATTCTTTCTTTTGGGTTTTATATTTTTTTTTATAAAATTTATATTTATTTAACCATTCTATATTAGTTTTAGTTTTTAATTTAGCATTTTCTTTTCTTAATTCTTTTAGTTCATCTTCTCTTATTTCTTGTTTTATAGGTTCATATTTTTGTCTTTCTTTTTCCAGTAACTCTTTTCCATGTTTTTTAAGAAATGTTATAGCACTATGTTCTGCTATAGACATTTTCCTAGAATTTTCCTGATTTATGAAGCTCTGCTAAACCATTTATTGTTCTTTTAACCCCTATAGTTATTTTCGGTTTTGATTTGCTTATATCCATTAATATAGGTTCTTTAGTTCTTCCTATTACTGTTATAGGTACTAGTTCTGGTTCTTCTGTTTCGTCTTTAATTATTTTCTTTTCTTTATTTTGTTCTAAACTATTTTGTATAATAGTTAACTTATCTAATATTTGTTTAAAGATTGGGATTTCTGATATATTCCATAACGCTGTTATTTCTTCCTTAATTATCTTTCTACTAATTTCTTGATTTTCTTCCATCTTTTTTAATATAGCGTTTAAACTTTCTTTTATAAATATTTCGTTCCAAATATCTTTTATTTGGTTTTCAGTATTATTCATATTTATAGACTCGTTTTCTCCATTCTCCTTTAATTATCCATATTTTTCTTTTCTTACCTTTTATTTTCTCTAATTCTTTTACTTCTTCCTCTAGTTTTTCTTTTTCTTTTAAGTATTGTAGTTCTTTTTCTTGAGACATAATTAATGTTTCTTTTATTATCCTATTAATAGTTTCTATTTCATCTTTCTTTTCATTTATTTCCTTTTCAGGGTTCATATTCTGTCTATAAATCTTAATTTATTCTGATCATTTATTTCTATTCCTTCATTGGTTATATTATATTTTATTTCATTTAAGAAATCCATTCCTAATAATAGTTGATAACTAACGTCATTTTCTATTACTCCTAGGCTTATATTATATTCTAAGTCTAAAATTTTTAATCTTAATTTTATACATTTTGTTATTATTGTTTCTCTCGAACTATTTGGTTCAGTTATTATTTGAGGTTCTATTTCCTCACATTTGTTTGAGTCAACTTCAGTTATATGTATTTGACTTTTTGTTGCTCCGGTATTTATTTCTGTTATGACTTCGTTTGAGGGATCCTACCCGGGATCTTATTACTTAGGTTCCCTTAACCTTTCTCAATATATTATATTCCTTTTATGATCCTCTCTTATAATCCTTTAATTTGAATCCTTTTTATCCTGTTACCTTATACTCAATTCTTTCCGTATCTAGTGGATTTCCGGGAAAAATCAAAGTGTTCGGAATTAGATTCTGACGATCTTTATATACACTTATATACCATATAGAGTACTAATAAAATCTCAGAATATCCATAACAGAACCCCTACATAGTGTGTCATGAAAAGTTTTCTTGTTCAGAAATTTTAGCAAAAATACTATTCACAAGGGTTACAAAAAGTTCAAAATTTTGGGGTTATTACATTATAGCATATCCATATCTATGTACAAGGAACCTTAGATAATTACCTTGTGATTTAACAATGCTTTGAACTTGATTTTTGGAAATTTCTTCTTTGAAAAAGAAGAAAAGCCGAGAGCAAGCTTGGAGAAAGAGAGATTTTTTGTGTTTTTGCTTTGATTTGATTCTTTGTTTGGTTGTTTTTTGTTTTGTTTTTGGGTAATTACCTTTCTAACCTTGACTTTGTGTGGTTATAAACCAACCACATCTCCTTCCTCCCTATGTCATGCTTATGTCATCATGTGATGTCATCCTCCCCTCTTTGTCCTCTTCTCATTGGTTGGATGACATCATCCCCTCTAATCTCTTTGATTAGCTTTTAATTGTTTGCCTAATGACCGCTGATCTGTTATACGGTTCGCTTAACTTTCGTTTTCGTTTATCGTTTGAGGGATCATACCCGGGATCTTATTACTTAGGTTCCCTTAACCCTTCTCAATATATTGTATTCCTTTTATGATCCTCTCTTATAATCCTTTAATTTAAATCCTTTTTATCCTGTTACCTTATACTCAATTCTTTCCGTATCTAGTGGATTTCCGGGAAAAACCAAAGTGTTCGGAATTGGATTCTGACGATCTTTACATACACTTATATACCACATAGAGTACTAATAATATCCCAGAAGATCAATAACAGAACCCCTACGTAGTGTGGCATGAAAAGTTTTCTCATTCAGCATAATCTGCAAAATCACTATTCATAAGTGTTTCAAAAATTTCCAAAAATTGGGGTTATTACATGAATGATCAGTCATTTAAATAGGCAATGGAATACCAAGGGACGCGAGGACTGTTTAACAATTACAAGTAAAAATAATGATCCCTCGACTCCCTAGACTGATGTGTAATAATAACAGTCAGTAAAAGATCTAAATAAAGAGTTAATGGGCATGGGAAATAATTAACAATTACTGTGCACATGCAGGTTTTCAAGACATACACGTTAACCAGTAACCTATAATGATTATGACTGTTTTTATCTCACCCAAATTTATTCTGATTTAAATATGAATGTTTCAGATTTTACCATAAATAAGTCAAGTAAAGAAAAATGCCACGTAAGCATCAAAGATTCCATCAGGATTTTATATCAGAACTTTTGCCAAGCTCAAATTCAAGAAGAATTTTGGAGCATCCAAGCCAAACAGAAACATGGTTGATAAGTCAAAATTTAAATGTTTCAAGTGTGGCTTGAGTGGTCATTTTGCAAATGAATGCAGAAACCTTGATTCTGATAGAAAGAAGTTTGAGCCTATAGATTACAAAAAGAAGTACTTTGAGTTGGTCAAACAAAAGGAAAGGGCTTTTCTAACTCAGGAAAATGACGGGGCTATTGATGGATTAGAGGAGGATGAGGATAAAAGTTATGTCAATCTAGCACTTATGGCCAAATCAGATGAAACAGAAGTCAGTTCATCTAGTAATCAGGTAATCACCACTAATCTAGCACATTTATCTAAAGCTGAGTGTAATGATGCTATAAATGACATGTCTACTGATTATATCATCTGCGTGTTACACTCAAATCTCTCACTAAAAAAACACTAAAATTAAATAGAACAATTTGTTTTTGAGTGAATGAAACAATGTGTTAGAAACTCAATTTGTTGAGTTTGAGAAACTGAAGATGGAGTGCAAGATTGCCAAAGATGAACTAGCTAAATCCTTAAAGGAAGAGGAGACTTTAAGAAATCAACTTGAAAGAGAACATGAAGTAAATAACGCAAGGAAATCATCTAGATATGTCCATTCTCAAATTACTAAAGTTCAAGGTATAGAATCCTTCTGTGATGAAGCCTGGAAAAAGAGCAAGGAGAAACTGAATCTTAACTTTGGAGAATGACTTTCAACGGATGTGGATTCGATGGATGATGAATGTTATCCGTTGAATAATCAAAAGAATTATACGTCGAAAGACTAGGAACTACATCTGTTGAGTGAAAGAAATCCATTTAGCAAATCCCGGCTAGCTAAGTTAAATGAGAAATATGGATCAGTTTCCTGGAACAAAAAGAAAGCAAGAGAGTCAATGTAGGGCATATGTCAATCAAGAAATTGAATGACAGACTAGAGAAAATAGAAGTTAAAGCATAATGAAAAAGAAGGAATAATAGGAATGGGAAAGTAGGAATTAATAAACATAACAACTACACACCTAATAAATATGCACCTAGAAAAATCTATGTAAAGTGGGTAGTGTTAATCATTTGTCTGTTAATTACAAATTTGCGATGCATGCACCCATGTCTACACCTCCTTCATTTCCTAACATGCCTACAATGCATGTGAATGTTATGCCTTCACATAATTTGAATGCACAATTTGCTAATATGCCATTTGCACAAAATCCTTACTATGCTGCATTTAATATGCCACAAATGCCATTTAGAATGCCTTACTTGAATAACATGTTTGCACATAATATGCCTTTCCATGTTAACCAGCATGTGCATGATAATTCTGTAATGATGAATGGTTTCAAAGGATCTACTCAATTGACTAAGAAAGAATCTCAGATGCCTAAGTCAAATAAGAACAAGCCTAAGAAACCTAAGTAAAAGGCTAACAAAACAGGGCCCAGGGGAACTTAGGTACCAAAATTAACTTGATTTGATTTTGTTGTGTGTAGGGAAATAGAAAGAATCTTTGGTATTTGGATAGTGGGTGCTCAAGGCACATGACTGGAGATTATACCCTGCTCACTGAGTTCAAGGAGAGAGTTGGCCCAAGTATTACTTTTGGAGATGACAGCAAGGGTTATACTGTGAGATATGGGCTTGATTTAAAAGGATAATGTAATCATTGAGGAAGTTTCCCTAGTAGATGGACTCAAGCATAATTTGTTTAGTATTAGCCAGCTTTGTGACAAGGGCAACTCAGTAACATTCAATTCTAAAGCCTGTGTTGCGACCAACAAGAAAAGCAACAAAGTGGTTCTCACTGGTGTGAGAAAAGGAAATGTGTATCTAAATGAAAGAAAGTAAAACTCTTCCTGTAATTGCGGTCAGTGGTCTCTTCAGCAAGGCAAGTCAAGATGAAAGTTGGCTATAGCACAAGAAGCTGTCCCATATTAACTTCAAGACTATGAATGAACTAGTCAGGAAAGATTTGGTAAGAGGCATTCCTCAAGTGGAATTCTCAAAGATGGATTTTGTGATGCCTGTCAAAAAGGAAAACAGATCAAGGCATCATTCAAAGAGAAGCTTGATTCAACAATTGAAGAACCTTTACAACTACTGCACATGGATTTATTTGGACCAGTCAATGTGTTTTCCATCTCAAAAAAAAGATAATGCTTAGTAATTATTGATGATTTCTCAAAGTTCTCTTGGATATATTTTCTCAAATTCAAAGATGAAGCTAGTGAAATCATCATCAATCACATAATCCAAGCCAACAATCATCCTGATTTCAAAGTTAGAAGAATCAGGAGTGACAATAGAACTGAGTTCAAGAATTCTGTGATAAGATTGTTTTATGAAGAGAATGGGATCATGCATGAGTTTTCAGCAGCAAGAATCCCACAGAAAAATGGAGTGGTGGAAAGGAAGAATAGATCTCTTATTGAAGCTGCAAGAACAATGAAAGTAGAATCAAAGTTACCAACATACTTTTGGGAAGAACCTGTAAATACTGCATGCTACACTCGGAATATTTCTTTGGTTAATCAAGCAAAATATATGACACCCTACCAATTTTTCAAGAATAGGAAGCCAATATTAAATTTTCTTCATGTCTTTGGCTGTAAATGCTATATCTTAAGGAATCAAACTGATCATAATGGAAAGTTTGATGCCAAAGCAGATGAAGGCATTTTTGTTGGATATGTAGTTGGAAAAGCATTCAGAGTCTACAATCTTAGAACCAACATTGTTATGGAATCTGTACATGTTGTGTTTGAAGAACTGCAAGATGAAGATTTCCATGAAAGCCTCAAATTTGATAATGTTGAGATAATTTGTGATGATAGTGATGATGAAAGTGATCAAGAAACAATGTCTAAAGATAATACAGAAAAATCTATAACAAATGAAGCACATAATTCAATATCCGTCGGAAGACCAAGTGCATCATCCGTTGAGAGACAATATGCATCATCCGTCGAAAGGCAAAGATCAACATCCGTTGGGCCATCAATAGGAGTTGAAATCCAATAAAGACCACAATCAGACAGAGCCCCAAATTCAAGTCAAAGATCCACAAACTCAGGGAGAGTTTCTTCTAATCAAAACTCAGTCACACATCAAGACAACTATGAGGCCTCTTCATCTAGAGTTAATCTACCACAACAGACAAAATGGACTAGAGATCACCCATTTGAATTGATTATTGGTGATGTATTTTCAAGAGTGCAAATAAGAAAAGCAACTCAAGAAGAATGTCCATACATCAGCTTTTTATCTCAGAAAGAACCTAAAAAGATAGAAGAAGCTCTGTTGGATCCTGATTGGGTTTTAGCTATGCAGGAGGAGCTAAACCAATTTAAAAGAAATAAAGTTTGGAAGCTGGTACCAAGCCTTAAGGAAAAAATCCTATTGACACCAAATGGGTATTGAAAAACAAGATGGATGGAAATGGCATAGTGTTCAGGAAAAAAGCTAGATTTGTTGCTAAGAAATACTGTCAATAAGAAGGAATATATTTTGATGAGACTTTTGCTCCTGTTGCAAGACTGAAGCCATTAGAATTTTTCTAGCGTATGCAGCCCATGCCAATTTCAAAATCTATCAAATGGATGTTAAAAGTGCCTTTCTGGATGGAGATTTGGAGGAGGAAGTCTATGTCAGTCAGCCTCCTGGTTTTGAAGATCCTATTTTTTCAGAATATGTCTACTATCTTTTGAAAGCACTTTATGGACTGAAGCAAGCACCTAGAGCCTAGTATGACACTTTGTCAAAGTTTCTCTTAGAAAATCATTTCACAAGAAGTACTGTTGATAAAACTTTATTTTATAGGAATGTTAATGGCTCTAGTATACTTGTTCAAATTTATGTAGATGATATTATATTTGGATCTACAGATGAAAAACTTTGTAAAAAGTTTGCCAAATTGATGCAAAGTAAATATGAAATGAGCATGATGGGAGAACTAACTTACTTTCTTGGTTTACAAGTTAAGAAAGTTAATGATGGAATATTCATTAGTCAAACCAAGTACATTTATGATCTTTTAAAGAAGTTTGACTTAATGGATTGCACATCTGCAAAAACTCCCATAGCCACTGCCACTAAACTTGAATTAAACACTACTGAAAAGTCTGTGGATATTTTAAGTTATTGGATCACTTTTATATTTAACAGCAGTAAGCCAGATATAATGTTTGACAATTTTATTTGTGCTATATTTCATGTTGATCCTAGAGAATCTCATTTAGTTGCTATTAAGAGAATTTTTAGATATCTCAAAGAAACACCAAAACTTGGCATTTGGTATCCTAGAGATTCTGGTTTTGATCTAACTGGTTATTCAGATGCAGATTATGCATGTTGTAAAACTGATAGAAAAAGTACTACACGAACCTGTCAATTTCTAAAAAATAAGCTAGTATCCTGGTTCACTAAAAAGCAGAATTTAGTCTCTTCTTTTACAGCTGAGGTTGAATATATTGTTGTTGGTAGCTGTTGTGCACAGATTTTATGGATGAAAAATTAACTGTTGGACTATGGTCTACAAGTGAATAAGATTCTTATTTTCTGTGATAACACAAGTGCCATTGCAATTACTGAAAATCCAGTAGACCATTCAAGGACTTTATTAGAGAACATGTCATGAATGGTACTGTGGAACTTAATTTTGTTCCAAATGAAAAGCAACTTGCAGACATCTTCACCAAGCCACTTGATGAATCCACCTTTACTAGGTTGGTAAGTGAGTTATGTATGCTTAATTACACTTAATCTTTTTTTAAGTCTAAGTAATTTGAAATGCATCCAAAATAAAAATTGATATTTCTTGACGAAGATGAAATTTTGGCTAAGTCAGAATTTACATATCGACGGATGTTCATTATCCGCTGAAAATGAATATCCGTTGAATATTATCATCCGTTGAAATATCAAATATTATTCTGGGTACTTTAATTCTTATCCATCGAAGTGCACTCAATCTTAGCCGTTAATACTAGGCATTATCCGTTGAATTTACTTACAGCCTGTAAGTATATTTCGATGGATAATCATTAGAATTTTGACAGTTTTCTTTATTTTTAAACGGCTATTTTGGGCAACTTTGACTGGTTACTTTATTTTTACTTTTTTAACTATTTATTTCTGAGAAAGTATAAAAACCTATTTCATTTTTATTTTTACTTTTATCTTTCTCAAGCAATTTTTCTAACTCTCTTCGTCTCCAAAGCAAAAAACCCCTTTCTGCAACTACTTTCAATCACAACAATGGCACTCGTAGTCAAAATCATGTCTCAAACTGGGTATGTTTATGAAAAGAATAACTTCGTGGCTTTAGTGAACAACGAGATTCCTGCATCTGAAGACTGTCACAAAATGATGGACTTCATTCGGAGCTGCAAACTGAGTTGTGCTATGCTTGAGTCCCCTGTCATCTACTGTGAGGTTGTTGAGGAGATTTGGACTACTGCTGTGTTCAACTCCAACGATAAGACCATTACCTTCTCTCTCAAAGGTAAAGAACACTACATTAACTGTGGCACTCTTGAAGCATGCTTTAAATTTCCTGAAAATAACACTCTTTCTCCTTACACAAACACATATGTGAGTAACATGCTTATTTATATGGGCTATGCTCTTACTGCTACCAAGTTAGGTAAAATTAGGCGACTATGCCTTAGAAAAGAATGGAGCTTTATCTGTGACTCATTTGTTAAGGCTTTTTCTAGAAAAGTTAGTAATTTTGATGTTGTTATCTATTATATTGTTAACATGCTCTATATGTTTCTAAGTGATAAGTATTTTAATTTCAATACATCTGTAATGTATGAATTTGGGAGTAAATTAGGAGATATTAAAAAGAGGCCTAAGAACATCTATTATGCTAGATTTTTTATGATGATAGCTAACTTTGTTTCTGAGGATCTCTCAATTGTGAACCCAACAAACAGTTAGATTGTTGGGTCCAAGAGAGAAGAATTATTGCTGATCTTAACAGGGCTAATCACCATAAGGAGGTTCCCCTTATCTACATGCCAATTATGGAGCAGCCTCAAGTAAGTGAGGTAAACACTTCTATCCCTGCTACTTCTCTATCACAAGTTTCTTTACCAACAAATGTGGCTATGGCATCTATTACAGTGACCAAACAGGTGCTTACCCAAGCCATAAAATCAAAAATTTCCAAATCTAAGTCAAAGAAAACCCACTCTAGTTTCTCTCTAAAGAAACTAGTTTTAAAATCTTCTAAAAACCAAAACTGGAGTGTGAAGGGAAGTGAACCTGGTGAGGGACAGGGTGAAAATCAAAGAAACCCTAAGGATAAGGAGGGATAGGTGTATGTTACCAAGCCTAGCCACACTACAGTTTTCCAATAAACTATAGTGATTAATAAGGAATCTAGCTCATTACTAGTTACGACCTCCCAAAAGGATGTAACTATTGAACAAAGCTCTCAGCCAACAGCACAGGCCAAAAGGGTTAGGGACACAGACTCACCCCAAACTTACACAAAAAAGAAGAAATCTAAAATACTTGGGGATACACAGGGTGCACACACTGTGCAAAGTGCAATCAAAGACTCGGTTATAGCACCTTCTCAAAGTCAGTTTGATGTGGCTCCTGTAAATATGGAGTCACAGCCAAAATCTCTCTCAATAGAAACACCGCACACACAAAACTCACCCACAAATTCTTTGGATGTGGATATGATTCACACATCAATTCCTGATTCTCCATCTTTAACTCTCATGAAGAAGCCAAAATCTCAAGAAAGTGAGCATCATCTTTTGGATGATTTGTTGGCTCACTTGCCATTTCTTTCTGATTCTACTGAGAAATCTGTGCAAAATCTCAAATCACACATATTCTACAGTAGTTTCCATTCTAAACTCTGTCATTTCTATTATCTCGATGGATATTCTTTATCCATTGACTAGTGATTGTATCTCGACGGATGTGCTTAACCGCAGTCATCTGTTGAAACTCTCAACCACTACCTCGACAGATGTTTCTCATCCGTTGACTATCATGCACCACTTGAAATTTCAACTATTGTTACAAGTGCAGATGATTTAGTAGTTGTAAAATCACTCCTAGGATTGAGGGAAGGGAGTGAACAGAGTGAGAGGCTGAGTTACTCTCAGGAAAAAAGAGAGGAAATGAGTGAATAACTGCAAGCTATTTCTTCCAGCTTGGCAAAAGTAAGTGAGAGGAGTCCCACCTTAGAAGGTGAAGGTGAGGGTATGAGGGTTGGAAGCCAACGGGAGCCCTTGATGCAAGAAAAGAGAGAAAATGAGAGAAAGGAAGGTACTGAAGAATGGGAATAGCCCATTGTTAGTGAGTTAAGGGATGTCAATGAGGCTGAAAAGAAGCAGCTATTTCAGCAAGAATATCAAGTTGTCTTAGATTCTGTTTCTTATGAATTTGAGGCATTTACTCTCCCTCTTCCAGCTTATCAAACTTTGGCTGAACAGGGTAATGAGGCTGCTGGGAGAATTCTCAACTTGGTGCACACAACAGCTTCAATGCTAAGGGCCAAGGATGCCATCAACTAACTTCCACTATAGCTGGTGATGATTTTGAGTTAGACTCTAGTTGCACATTTGGGGATGCTTCCAATGATGAAGAGGATTTGTTGGACATAGGGGGAGATGCAAGTCCTAGCACAAACACTCCAGCATGGATATTTAGCAAAGACTGCAGTATGAATCACTTCAAATCAACTCTATTCCACATAATCCAACAGACTCAGACAGCTCTTCAAGCTACTACAGATGTCAACACCAAGAGTCTTCTCCAATCACACATTGAGTCTCTTCACTTGCACAAAATTTAATCTCTCAAGCAAAATCAAGATGTGTTTAAGATCAAGACAGACATTGGCCAAGTCAAGAAGGACATCAATGAAATATTAGAATCTATTCTTCATGACACTACAATGAGAGATATCAACAGGAAAATCAGGAAAGATTATGAGCTCAGTAGCAAGGTGGATTCCTTGGACACTAGGCTGAAGACCCTAGAAACGTCTATCACTAAAATTCAAATCCATCAAGCTCAACAGACACTTCTTCTTAGAAATTGGTGGCTGCACAAACCTCAAATTCTGCTAAACTTGATGCTAACAAAAAGGGGGAGAAAGTCTCTATCATTCTAGTTAGTCAAGAGGAGTCAGTTAGTGATGGGGAGAAAGTGCTCAACATTAATGTCAGTAAGGTAATAGTTCCAACCATTACTTTCACAAAGCCACCAATGCTAGACAACATTAATTTGATCAAGATAGCAGCATCTGAACTAGAGCTGAATGACAAATGGAAGAAGCTTGATGAGAAGATAGAGAAGAAATTTGGTCTAATTGAGAAGCAAGATAAAGTTGTGAAACATTTCTCATATTTCTCTCAATTGAGACCAATTTCAGTCAATGAAATAAGCTTAGGGAACAGGGAAAGGGGTCAACCCCCAGCAATAAAATCTCCAAAGGCCAATGTGATTTTTCAGCCAAAGAGAAACTATCCAAAGAATTCAGACAAAAATCCATTGGACCTAGTTTATGAAACCTCCAAGCCTGATGAGAAGAAGCTGCTTGGTAGATCTATTGTTTTCTTCAAAGATCCCAGAGACTCAGTATTGAAGAAAAGAATTGCTAAAATCTACAGGAATAGCAAATTGATCTATATGGTGGCTGGACATCCACAGTTTACAGAAGCTAAGAAAGGAGAAAAGGTGAGGCTCAAATAACAACAAAAGCAAGCTGTTTTAGATGCCAAGAACCAAGCTAAGAAGCTTACATTCAAGCAATCTAATTTAGCTGAGTCAGTTAATGAAGAAAAGCAAGAAGAACCAAGGCAGACAAAGAAACCAAGATTGAAATTCAGACCAAAGAGGAAGCTGGATTTTAATGAAGACAAGGAAGAATATATACCATCCCAATCTACCACCTCAAGTCAAACAGCTATACCCATAATGGACCAGGCTGAATATAAGGTTTATCCTGATAAGAATTTCCATGGTGAACCCATAATTCCTAAAGATGAACCTGTTGATTGGGAAAGCCTACCACTTCTTGATCTAAACATCCCAATTCTAGCCAAAACAAAGAAAAGAAAATCAAGAGCAATCAAGAAGGCCAAACCTGTCAGACTTCAATCTAAAGCCTTAGCCAAACCCAAACCAAATGTCAACAAGGGAGATCAACTCTTCATCTGTGACATCAAGGAATTTTTAGACATAGACCTTGTTAGGTCCAAATATACAAACAGAGGGGTGGTAAATGTATGTTTTTCATTTTTCGTTAATTAATTGCAGCGGAAAATAAACCTCAAAAACGAAATAAACAAACACTAAGAGATTCACGGAATAATTCTTTTTATTAAGAAATTAAACCGTAAAGGTTTGCTTACAACTCCGAATATAAATAATTCGAAGCAACAAATATAAAGAGAACCAAAATAATACCAATCAATTTGGGTATCTATCTATCACTCTAAAAATTCAAAGCTTCTAGCAAAAGATATTAAATACAATCAAGAGAGCTTTAAATAATGAGTGTTACAAGTTTGTAAGGCTTTAATGGTGTGAAATAAATTGGGCAGCACTTCTCTCCTTAATTTCAATAAATGAAATCAACCCACTCTACAAGAAAAATTCTGCAGAGCTTTAATGGTGTTTTGCTGAGAAGTATATTTTTCCAATCTGCTGAAAATTGGTTTTGTTGTGGTAGAATTTTAGGATAGATAAGAATTGAATACGTGGCGAATTTTGATCCAAGTGTTTGAATTTAACAACTTGCAATTTCAATTATGTGGCGACCAGAAATATACCTTGTAGCATATAATTGCCTTAGACAATTTAATATATTCTCTCTGTGGCGACCAGTGTCATTCCTTGTATGCGCAGTTTTTTGCCTTAGAATCATTTTCATTCTGTGGCGACTAGAAATGCAGTAGCAGTATCACTTCTGTGGCGACTACAAAGTAGCCGCCTTTTACTTAGCCAAAATCTTCGCCTATGGCGACCAGAAGAGGAAGAGTAGTATTGTTGTTGAACAAATAAGCTTAAAACGACTTGAATGATTTGCTTTTCATTCGGACAAAACAAAACAGTTAGGCAGGAAGTGACATGCACGCGGTACAAGGCACTCAGTAGTCGCCAGACATGGCTTTGAACGCGCGAGTGAAAATAGATTTGAAAGTAGTTGCATCAATCTGATTCATTTGTTTTGCTTTGCTTTTCAATACATTTGATTTCAATTCTGTACTGCCAAGGGTCCCACCCATGTGACTTGCATTGAACAACAATAACGAGTTGTTCATTTTGTTTAATTCATGTGAATCCCACGGTGCTGCTACTGTCACTTCTTTTGTTTATACAAATAAACAACACACTCCCACTTGCAATTGTTTTTGTCATGAGATAACAATTGCATGCAGCTTGATTTCTTTTATTTATAAAGTAAACAATCCTGCCACCTCCTTTTCTAACACACAGAGTATTTGTGTTAGTTTTCTTTGCACTTAATTTGTCTGGCCGGTTCCATTTAGGTAAATTAATAAACATGCATCCAGAATTTAACTGACAGGTAGTAGAAAAATAAAAACATTTGATATTTGTTTAATTAAATAAATAACGAATTTGATTTCATATATTTATCTAATTAATAATCAAATGTAAATTTATTTTTTTAAATTAAATATTGATATTAAATTAAATAAATAAATGATTTGAATTTCATTTATTTATTTAAAAAAATCAATTTTTAATTTATTTATTTTAAAATCAATTGTGATATAAAATTAAATAAATAAATGAGATGATTTTCATTTATTCATTTAATAAAAAATCAGTCATTGATTTAAAAATAAATCCAGTAAATCCTCGGGTTGTACTCCTCTATATCTGCAGGCCTTCTAATCTCCTGGGTTTTGTATCTTAATATATTTCCAGACTCCTCGAGTATAAAAAGCACTTAACAGTGTTCCAAAAAATAATACTCCTTTTCCCTTTCACGGATCACTGACGTCTAGTGCACGGGTCTGGTTCACAGACGACTAGTTCCGCTCTCAGGCCTTTGTATTATACCCGTATAAACCACTGTTAAGTCTTCTACCAAATATAACCAACTACACTAGGAATCCTTGAGGTCTTTACACTGATTCTGACAACTGCTTCGAATGACTCCAACCTTATTCCTCCGATGCCTGAACATATTAATGAACTTCATACGGATCATTGTTGATGTCTTCTTCACTGCAGCTAACAAAACCTTTTGTGCATATACCCAATAAAAAATCTGTACTGATTCTAGTGGAACATAGATTATTTCAAAGTCCTTGTTCTATGTTGAGTTATCCAAACCAGTATTGTTGAGATAAACATATAGCTTCAATCTTGCTCAATAATCTCCCCCTATTTGACTGTTGCACCTGACGGTCAAATAATAATAGAGAAGCAACAGTTTGGAGGGTAACTCAACTAACCTTATCCAAAAATCTTCAATCAGCTTTCAACTTACAATCATGGACTTGGAAATAATACTATCTTATATCTACCGCATCTTCTATAAACACTCAGCTTCAGTAGAGAACAGATTCTTCTCTCCCTTATGTAAAGTTGCAGATAGATACGTCTTCCAAACACTGTCTTCAATCATCTTCAGATCTTCCCATAAAGCACATAGACAACATTTTGGAACTTGTAACCGAAGCCTAATAATCTCTCCCTCTAAGATGAAGAATCCCTTCCTTAGTACAATAAAGTTAGAAATCCCTCTTCTTAGTTACAGAAAGATTATCAGTCCATAATCTCTATATAATCTCTCCCCCTTAGTTGAGTAATCCTTCAAAATGTATTCAGAGCAAAACCTTAGGATCAACCAACTGTTAGGGCGAAAACACGCGCTAAAATGCACGCAAGTATACGCGATCGCAAGTAATATAGAATATCTTCTAGTTCGTTCCCACAGAGACTCTATTAAGTTAAGTTCAGAATGTGCACCTATGCATCAATATATGATTATCCTTCACTGCTAAGACAATTATCAAATAAGGGTTTTGATTAACTAAGATATTAACTAACATGCAATTAGCTAGAATAAAAGATTGAATAAACTATATAAGACAAACATGGGATTCTAACTTCATTAAATACTTCATTCAAAGTTTATGTCTTTAACCCTAGCATGTGATGGTGATGACACTAATCAGATAATACGAAACTGATAAATGCTAACTTTCATTGCACGAGTACAATTCTACCAGACATCCACAAAAGAGATAGAAGCTGAATAGGCACCAATTATATTGAGACCCTATATGTATATAGAATTTGACAACATAACGGTTTAAGCACAAGTTATCTATCTTGATTATATAGGGCAAGTAAGATGGTTAAAATTACCTACAAATCATGCATAACAAATACATGAACCTATGTTAGCATGGCAAGTTCTAAACCTCTATATTCAGTGTCGTTTCAATAGAGATTAACATGATATCTTATATGTTAGCTACGCAAATAAGACGAATAAGCACAACCAATACCAGGATATCATACAATTACCACACACCAAGATATCAAAACAATTAACAATTGAAATCCATAAGTAAATCCGCTAGAATCCCATGATAACGATTAGTTCATAATCGAACACATCGTCACCATGGGTTCCAATGAAAGCATGTTATAAATAAGGTCTTAATAAACTGAATAATAATTAAAGTACGAATAAACGAGATCTAGGTTCAACAAGAACGAATACGAGAATCCAAAGTTACAACTAATTCAAAGAATCACAAGTTGAAAACAAGATCTTCTTTTTCGGAGTTGTTTTGTACTTCTAGGTCTTCTCCTTGGTATCCCAATCTTCCCGGATGATGAAAACCCTTTTTCTTAAGTATATATAAGCCCATATTTGACCTGGATCCTTAAAATCGTCAAATTTCACTCAAAAAAGGCTTTTTCAGCGAAATCAGCGAAGTCAGCCACGCATCAGCACGCGGCCGTCTAGCACCAGCAGGTGGGCGCCTGACGCCAGCAGACGGGCGCCTGACATCTTTCTGGAAAATTCTGATTAATCTTATTTTGCCCATAACTTGAGTTCTACTCGTCAGAATTAGGCGATTCAACTGCCCACACGAAGCTAACGAGATTCTCTACAACTTGAAAATGGCCTTGGCTTCCATATATGATCACTTTTTATCATATTTCCTTTAAAAGCTCCTTTTTCATTTAACTAATACCTGAAATGCAATAACACAAAAACACATCAAAATACCAACAACTTGAGTCCAAAACACCAATTTAAGCTTGTAATGAAGCATTCCAAGTGGATATAACTTCCACTTATCACACCCCCAAACTTGAATCGATGATTGTCCTCAAGCATAAACAGACTCAGAACTATAAAATAAACCTAATGCATGAATGCAACTAAATGATAATGCAATCGATCCCCTCAGAATAACCATAACCAAATGAATAAGCCAATGCCTCTAAGAATGCAATGACTTAAAACAAAGTTCGAATAAATCCCACAAACCAACTCACAAACCAGAAACGTGCGTGTGTGAAATGCTTAACAGATATTTCTCGATATTAGATCAATTACCATAACTTATGTATCATCGAAGCAATCAAAAGTTTATAATCATAATAGACAATAAACGCATATGACTCGCAACACCTCCTTTCTACTAGAGTTATACAAGGATTCACACTATTACTGAACACATAACAAAGATGCTTATTTGACCGTGCAATGAATGAGGTCCCAAAAGACTTATACAATAATACCCATGTAGCGATCGTTAGGTTAGCGGATCCCAGACTATAAAAGCCTTAGGTCACTAGGCACAAAGTCCCCTAGAACTTAATAACCCGATTATTAAAGAGCTCACTCTTAATCAATTCTGCATAAACAGATACTTTTTTCTTTTTTTTCTTTTGTCTTTTTTCTTTTTTTTAATAATTTCTGAATGAGTGCGTTTCGCTCCATCTCATTCAACCCTACACTACTCATAAAAATATGAGCCGGCTACTAGCCATTTGACGCCTAGCCTTACAACAACTAGCAATGAAATCCAAGTTTTTCTCCAGATAAAAAAAATCAGTGCTTTTACGTCATTACGAGAATATCACAAATTCTAAATATAACCAAGTGATTAAATCTCAACAACAAACAAGTATAATCATGATCTAGATCAAAAGCAACCCTATAAGACTTTGTGAAAATATTTGTTTCTAGCATGTAAATCAATTCATTAGGACTTAAACATCCCTCTATTCGTCATCACCACACTCAAATCAACATCAACTTATCAAATATCATAGTTCATCTTAAGGGATCATGCTAAATATGCATGCAAATGCAACTATATGAAATCATATAAAAACAAACAAATATGTCCTAAATGAACAATCATGCAAAAATATGAATGAACTACAACTAAACATGCAATATGAATCTATATGAATCTATATGGACACACACACACTACTAATCCTTACATTATCACCCCCAAACTTAAAATTTTCAATGTCCTCATTAAGGTAATAATAAGGATTTCAGGCATACCTAGTCGTCAGAAAGATCACCCTCTTCGGGTGGAGGATCAGGTGGCCAATCAACCTCGACACCAGTGGCTCAGAAAATAGTGCCCAAAGCCTGTGTTAAATCTGCAGTAAAATGATGGTGAATGTCGTGCATGGCCTCCATACGCCTAACTACTCACCTGTACTGCTCATCACCAACACCAGTCCTATCAAATACCTGCTGCACATGAGAAGAACCCTCTGTAGGAACTGTAGGATTCGTTTGGCTACCCTCTATATCATCAAAAATATATCCTAAGCCCTTATCATGGGTTGCACCTAAGAATGCATAACTCAAGTGATCTGGTAGTGGGTGAAGCTCAAGTGTGGAAACATCTTCAATAGATGGCTCGAGACGCTCTTGAGAAATTTTCAGCTCTGCTAACCCAAGAGAATCGAATGGCATATCTAACTTCATCTTCCACGGAGGTGCATTCAAAACATGCAATTGATTTTCTCCTTCCTTATCATCAGTAACTGATTTCCTCATTAAGGATCTCTCGAAGATCTCTGACTTTGGCAATTGCTCAAGTTTCAAATTCACGACAGAGTCTACCCACTCTACTTTAAAACACTCCTCTTTAGCTGTGGGTAATTTTATTGCCTTGAACACATTAAAAGTGACCTTTTGATCGTGAACCTTCATCGTAAGCTCTCCTTTTTGTACATCAATCATAGTTCGGCCTGTAGCCAAGAATGGTCTTCCCAAGATGATGGGAATCTTCTTATCTTCCTCGAAATCAAGAATTACAAAGTCAACAAGAAAGATAAGTTTATCCACCTTGACCAAAACATCCTCCACTATACCTTGTGGATAAGCGATGGAACGATCAGCTAGTTGCAATGACATGTATGTTGGTTTCAGATCAGGTAGACCAAGCTTCTTAAAGATAGATAAGGGCATCAGATTGATGCTAGCTCCTAAATCACATAAACATTTGTCGAACAACAAGTTTCTGATAGTGCAAGGAATAGTGAAGTTTCCGGGATCTTTAAGCTTCGGAGGCAACTTCTGTTACAGCACACCACTGCATTCCTCCGTTAGAGCAATAGTCTCTAAGTCATCGAGCTTCACTTTTCAAGAGAGAATACCTTTCATAAACCTCGCATAGCTAGGTATATGTTCAAGAGCTTCAGCGAAAGGTATGTTGATATTAAGTTTCTTGAACACCTCCAAAAACTTCTCAAACTACTTATCCAATTTTTTCTTCTGCAACCTCTTAGGAAAAATAGGTGGAGGATAGATCTGTTTCTCCCCTTTATTACCCTCAGGAGGAGTGTGTTCCACAATAGTCTTCCTTGGTTCCACATCTGCTTCCTTCTGCACTTCTTCTTCAGCCACAACTGCATTTTCTGAAACTTGAGATTTTTCAGTCTCTTCGTCTTGCTGAATTTGGGGGCTTGTGACATTTCCAAACCTTAAGGTGAAGGCATTCACCTGTTCTTCAACTTCCCTCTTGCCTGGATTTGTTTATGTATCACTAGGAAGCATTCCTGGTGGTCGATTTAATAAGGCATTAGCAATTTGCCCTATCTGGTTCTCCAGATTCTGGATAGAAACAGTCTAGCTTTGGCATATAAGAGCCTGGTTTTTGCACATAAGCCTCAACTCCTCCAATTCAGATTTTTCATTCGAATATAGACCTATATCATGAGTTTGTTGTTGGAGTTTTTGTCTTGGTGCAAATTATTGCTGAAAACCAGGAGGGTTGAATTGTTTTGCTCCAAACTGCTAGAACAGCTATTGCATCGCATTCTGATTATTGCACCATCTAAAATTAGGATGATTCCAGTTGTCAGGATGATAAGTGTCTGGAACTGGTTGCTGCGATCTCTGAAAGTTGCTCAAAAACTGAGCTGAGTCACTAGATATAGCGTATTGCTCCGTCACATGCGGACCTGTACACAGCTCACAAACACTAATTAGCCGCTTAACACCATAGTTAGCCAAAGAATCGATCTTCATAGACAACGCCTTTAGTTGAGCAGTGATAGCCGTAGTTGTATCCACTTCAAGAACTCCTGCTACCTTGACATGTGGACATCTCTGGGTTGGATACTCATATTCATTAGCATCCATCAGTTCAATTAGATCATAAGCTTCCTCATAGCTCTTTGCCCATAATGCTCCACCTGATGCTGCGTCTAGCATGGGTCTAGATTGTGCTCCCAAACCATTATAAAAACAATTGATGATCATCCAATCAGGCATTCCATGATGAGGATACTTCCTAAGCATCTCCTAGTAGCGCTCCCAAGCTTCATATAAAGATTCTCCTGATTGCTGCGTAAATTGAGTAAGGGCATTCCTGATTGCAGCTGTCTTCGCCATAGGGAAGAATTTAGCAAGAAATTTCTGAGCAAGATCCTCCCAAGTAGTAATCGAACCAGCTGGTAGAGAGTGTAACCAGCTCTTAGCTTTCTCCTTCAAAGAGAATGGGAATAGTCTCAGCTTTATAGTATCTTCAGAAACTCCATTGAACCTGAAGGTGTCGTAGATCTCAATGAAATCCCTAATGTGCATATTGGGATCTTCAGTTGGAGAACCCCCAAACTAGATTGAATTTTGCACCCATTGAATTATTTCAGGCTTGATCTCAAAGGTATTAGATGTGATAGCTGGCCGGACAATGCTAGATTGAATGTCATTGATCTTGGGTTGAAAAAAATCCATCAAGGCTTTCATTTGTGCTACTGGATCTTCCATTATACTGAGTACTTGAAACACAAACAAATAAACCGTGAGAGTAAAAGAGTCCGAGTCAGTGAACTTTAATGACCACTGATGACAAGCACATAAACTAAAAATTAACATCGAGTCCCCGACAGCGGAGCCAAAAACTTGTTAGGGCGAAAACACGCGCTAAAATACACGCAAGTATACAAAATCGCAAGTAATATAGAATATCTTCTAGTTCGTTCCCATAAAGACTCTATTAAGTTAAATTCAGAATGTGCACCTATGCATCAATGTATGATTATCCTTCACTGCTAAGACAATTATCAAATAAGGGCTTTGATTAACTAAGATATTAACTAACATGCAATTAGCTATAATAAAAGATTAAATTAACTATATAAGACAAACATGGGATTCTAACTTCATTAATACTTCATTCAAAGTTTATGTCTTTAACCCTAGCATGTGATGGTGATGACACTAATCAGATAACACAAAACTAATAAATGCCAACTTTCGTTGAACGAGTACCATTCTACCAGACATCCACAAAAGAGATAGAAGCTGAATAGGCACCAATTATATTGAGACCCTATATGTCTATAGAATTTGATAACATAACGGTTTAAGCACAAGTTATCTATCTTGATTACATAGGGTAAGTAAGATGGGTAAAATTACTTACAAATCATGCATAACAAATACATGAACCTATGCTAGCATGGCAAGTTCTAAACCTCTATATTCACTATCGCCTCAATAGAGATTAACACGCTATCTTACATGTTAGCTACACACATAAGATGAATAAGCACAACCAATACCAGGATATCATACAATCACCACACACCAAGATATTAAAATAATTAACTATTGAATCTATAAGTAAATTCGCTAGAATCCCATGATAATGATTAGTTCATAATCGAACTCATCATCATCATGGATTCCAATAAAAGCATGGTATAAGCAACGTCTTAATAAACTGAATAATAATTAAAGTATGAATAAACGATATCTGGGTTCAACAAGAACGAAAACGAGCATCCAAAGTTGAAAACAAGATCTTCTTTTTCGGAGTTGTTTTGTGCTTTTAGGTGTTCTCCTTGGTATTTCAATCTTCCCGGATGATGAAAACCCTTTTTTTAAATATATATAAGCCCATATTGGACCTGGACCCTTAAAATCGTCAAATTTCACTCAAAAAAGGCTTTTTTAGCGAAATCAGTGAAGTCGGCCGTGCATCAGCATGCGGCCGCCTAGCACCAGCAGGCGGGCGCCTGACACCAGCAGGCGGGCGCCTGACACCAGCAGGCGGGCGCCTGACACCAGCAGGCGGGCGCCTGACACCAGTAGGCGGGCGCCTGACACCTTTCTGGAAAATTTTGATGAATCTTATTTTGCCCATAACTTGAGTTCTACTCGTCAGAATTAGGCGATTCAACTGCCCACGCGAATCTAACGAGATTCTCTACAACTTGAAAATGGCCTTGGATTAAATCTGATCACTTTTCATCATATTTCAGTTTAAAGCCCCTTTCTTCATTTAACTGATACCTGAAATGCAATAACACAAAAACACATCAAAATGCCAACAACTTGAGTCCAAAACACCAATTTAAGTTTGTAATGAAGCATTTCAAGTGGATATAAAATCCACTTATCACCAACTAAGTGAGGAGACTATTTGGTAACCATTCCTCACAGTGCAAGTGTGTGATTTCTGTTTAGTGATCTCACATTGTGTTCCACTCATCTCTACACTCAAGTGTTTGTCACTCAGTCTCACAATATGTCACTCACTCAAAGCTCCAAACATCCAAGTGTACCTACGAGATAATCCTTTTCATAGAAAAGTTGTCTTCCACCTTCAAGGATGGAAACTCTCAGTCAAGAGATTCAGAAATGTTCCTTCTGAGAGGGGAAATTAGGATTCTTTTAAGTGGCAGAATTCCTGATATCCCTCAACTTCCATGAAGAAGTATACCTTATAAACTCGTCAGTTGATATTTGAGTCCTCATTTACAAGTTGCTATTTTGACTAAGTCAAAATCATATCCAGATTTGAATTCTGGGAAGATAACCAGTAATCAATGATATGACATTAGGGATCAAAGACTTATTCTGAAGTCTGTGAAGACTTATCAAAGTAACCAACCAAGATCATATGTTCTTATTCAAAATCAGAGATAAAGATTAGAACATGATCCAGGATTTCAACCTATTTCCATTGACCTTGATATGGTTTGACAATGATTGATGCGTCAATACCTTCCTTCTGTGTGTGAATCTCACATGTGCATTGAAAATATTCTAATCAAGGAGTAGTGACTCTTATACAGATGCCCTGGCTGACAGGCGAATTTTCAATAGATAACATTCTGTTGGGAGAATGCACCTAGTAACTTTTTATATGCCTTTTTCAGCTCTATATCATTTTGAGAGAATACAGATGGGCTTACAGATGTCTTAGGTTATACATACTCCACTTCTTTGTGAGAGACAAAGTTGTAGGGTTGACCTTTCCTTATGTGGTGCTTCTTGGCACTATCTCCGTCATTCTCAACACAACTCCAAAACCAAATGGTAATTTTGTCTGATCACTGAGTTGATATCTCAAGAAAATTAAGTGAATCAGAGCTAAATCTGGGGGATGTATCAGAGTAAGGTAATGGAATACTGTTTGAGAAGTGTTTGGTTCTAATGACTTGGGTTAGAACCTATGAGGTTTGATAGGCTCTTAGTTAGTTTCTAAAACCACTGAGGATGTTGAAGATCACAAACATCCGAAGTACAATATCATAGAATTTGATGATTAAGAACAGAGTGATTTCAAAACCATAGATCTTTTACCTTTACTTACCACAATATGGATTTATGAAGGATGTCTCAAATGATCATGCTTTCTGATTTTTTGACAATGCTACTAAACAAATCTCATCAACTCAAAACAATTCTAAGTTAGTCCAGTACAGATCAATAATATAGAGGAAAGAGATGAACATTGTTCTAAACTTATAAGACTTGCATAAGGTAATCAGAGTATAAGGAATATATCAAAATCAAATATCCAGAAAAAATTATAAGCATAACAAGATCATCAGAGTTACATATAGGATCAACCTATAAGTTATACAATTATGTCACAACTATCCCTAGTTATGCTGCATATTTATTCTAGCACAAAACAAGCAGAGTTATTCTTGCATGAATAGAGAGTCAGACTGACCAAGGAATCTGTTGTCAGAGTTACCTAGGGTCTGAAACTCAACAAACATACAGAATTACTCAGAAAATATGATACAATCACACAGAATATAATCAGAGATGTGTGTGTGTGCTAAATAAATATCAATATCAAGAGTGTTTGAATCAGAGAAAACATATAACATGTAAACATTCAAACAACTCATATATTGCATCAAAACTATAACTTATTTACCACTAGCATATAACATGTAACTCATGATAATCAGTTAGCTTTAAAACAAGTTTATAAACATGAATATATATAATGAATATATATATATATAAACTTACTTTCCCCTCAAAGCATCATCATCGGGGTTGTAAAGTTTGCCCGTACCAAATTACATTTTTTAATTTCCAATTAATTGGACAAATTCAACATGCCAAGTTCACTAACCAACTTATTGAAGGTAAGTTCATCAAGTGGCTTCGTGAAAATGTCTGCAATTTGGTCCGTTCTGGGAACATAATGAAGTTCCATAATACTACTCGTTATATGCTCTCGAATAAAATGATACCTTATATCAATATTTTGGTCCTTGAATGCTGAACAGGGTTATTTAAGATTGATATGGCACTTGTGTTGTCACAGTAGATAGGAATATTCTTCAAATCAAGTCCATAGTCTCGGAGTTGGTTTCTCATCCAAAGAAGTTGAGAACAGCAGCTACCAGCAGCAATGTATTCAGCTTCAGCAGTAGATGTAGAAACTGAATGTTGCTTCTTACTAAACCAAGAAACCAATCTTCTCCCAAGAAACTGACAGCTTCCTGAAGTACTCTTCCAATCAATCTTACAACCAGTGTAGTTAGAATCTGTATAGCCGATGAGATCAAAGCCTGTATCTTTAGGATACTAGATACCTAGATTAGGTGTACCCTTCAGATATCTAAAAATTCTTTTGACGACTATCATATGAGATTCCATCGGATCAGCTTGGAACCGTGCACGCAAGCATATAGCAAACATAATGTCTGGACGACTCGCAGTCAGGTAGAGTAATGATCCAATCATGCCTCGCTAATGAGTGATGTCCACCATCTTACCAGACTTGTCTTGATCAAGTTTTGTGGCAGTTGCCATCGAAGTCTTTGCAGGTGTTGAGTCTTCCAACTGATATTTCTTCAGAAGATCTCTGATGTACTTTGTTTGACAAATGAAGTTACCATCTGATTTCTGACTCGCTTGTAATCCAAGGAAGTAGCTCAACTCACCCACCATACTCATCTCGTACCTACTCTGCATAAGCTTAGCAAACCTTGCACAAAGTGCATCATTCGTAGACCCAAATATAATATCGTCAACATAAACTTGCATAAAAATGGTATCATCTTTATGATTCTTATAAAAAAGAGTCTTATCTATAACACCTCTAGTGAAACCATTTTCAAGAAGAAATTATGAGAGAGTGTCATACCATGTTCTCGGCGCTTGTTTTAGACCATAAGGAGCCTTGAAGAGAAAATAGACAAAATCTTTAAACGCGGGATCTATGAAACCAGGGGTTGCTCCACATAGACCTCTTTTTCAAGCTCACCATTCAGGAAAGCACTTTTCACATCCATCTGATATACCTTGAAGTTTGAATGTGCTGCAAATGCTAAAAACATCCTGATGGCTTCAAGTCTAGCAACTGGTGCAAAGGTCTCATCATAGTCAATCCCTTCTTCTTGAGAGTATCCCTTAGCAACCAGTCTCGCCTTGTTCCTTGTTATAATTCCATCTTCATCAAGCTTGTTTCTGAAAACCCATTTATTGCCAATCACTGATTTGTCTTTAGGTCTGGGTACAAGCTTCCACACTTTCTGTCGTTCGAACTGATTGAGTTCCTCTTGCATAGCAATCACCCAATCTGGATCTCCAAGAGCTTCATCTACTTTCTTTGGCTCCATTTGAGATAGAAACCCAGAATAGAAACATTTATTTGCTGTAGCTCTTCTAATCTTGACTCCACTGTCAGGATTACTAAGTATCAAGTTCTAAGGGTGGTTTTCACTCCAAACTCTATGTCTTGGTAGACTAGCCCTTGATGACTCAGCATTTCCAGAATTGAGTTGAGTCTGACTACCGGATCTTTGTTCTTCTCCTTGTTCTGCTCCCCCTGAGTTGTTGCCAGCTTGATCTACAGAATCTGAAGCTTGAGGAATGGTCCCTGAGATTGTGTGACTTATCTCATGACCATTACCTTCAGAATCTACATCAGAATAATGATCATCAGGATCATTTCCATTGTCATTGTTGTCCGGAATAACTTCAGGTTCATCTTCTCCATCAGAAAGATCTTCAACATCAAGATTATCACTGTCATCTTCCTTCTGAATACTTGGAAGCTTGGCACCATCAAATCTTACATTAAGGCTTTCCATAACCTTTTGATCACTAATCAAATACACCCTATAAGCCTTTGATTCCAGAGAATAGCCCAGAAAGATACCTTCTTCAGCTTTAGCATTAAACTTTCCAAGATGCTCATCATCCTTAAGCACGAAGCACTTTCTTCCAAACACATGAAAGTATTTCACTGATGGTTTCTTGTTGGCCATTAACTCGTAAGGGGTCTTCTCATATATCTTGTTGATCAGGCCTCTGTTTTGAGTATAGCATGCAGTGTTAACTACTTCAGCCCAAAAGTAAGTAGGAAGATTGGCTACATTAAGCATAGTCCTTGCAGCTTCAACCAATGTTCGATTCTTCATCTCAACCAATCCATTTTGTTGTGGAGTCCTTGGTGCTGAAAACTGTCTTGAGATGCCCTTCTCGACACAGAAATCATTCAGCTTTGCATTTCTGAATTCTATTCCATTATCTGATCTGATTGTTCGCACAGGCATTCCATCTTCTAACTCAATCTTATTGATGTGATCAATAATCATATCAGGTGCTTCATCCTTTTAATGTAAGAATAACACCCACGTGTATCTGGAATAGTCATCAACAATCACTAAGACATATTTCTTTCTTGACATAGACATGACGTTGAAGGGACCAAACAAATCCATGTGAAGGAGTTGTAGTGGTTCAGTGATGTCAGTCATTATTTTCTTCTTGTGTGATGCCCTCTTTGACTTTCCCTTCTCACATGCTTCACAAAGTCCATCAGGACTGAATTCCATCTCGGGCAATCCTCTCACCAATTCCCTCTTAACTAAAGAATTCATGGTCTTGAAGTTCAAGTGGGAGAGCTTCTTATGTCATAACCAACTTTCATCTGGAGTGGCTTTACTGTAGAAACACATCACTTGACCATCTGCAGAATTCCAGTCAGCTATGAATAAATCACCCTTTCTAACTCCATTGAGAGTCAGCTTCTCATTCTTCTGATTAGAGATCAAACACTTCTCCTTCTTGAACAACACTTCACATCCTTTCTCACAGAATTAACTGATACTGAGAAGATTATGCATAAGACCTTCAACCAGAGAGATTTCTTCAATGATGACATTGCCAATTTCCAAACAGCCATATCCCGTAGTATAACCTTTGTTGTCATCTCCAAAAGTAACCACTGGTCCAGCTTTCTCAACCACCTTTGATAGCAGGGCTCTATCTTCAGTCATATGCCTTGACCATCTACTGTCCATAATCCATATGACCTTCTTCTGCTTTATGCCCTGAAAACAAAAGTGATTAAGTTTTCTTTGGTACCCAAACTACATTGGGTCCCGAAGACTCAGAAGCATTTGAATATATAACATTTCTCTTCACAGAATTAACAGGCTTAACAATTTTTGCTTTATCATTAATTGTTTTCTTGTCACTTTCAGAAGCACCAACAGACTTGCTCTTGGGCATGGTGACAGGTGCCACTTTCCTAGCTTTAGGAGGGCTTACAGTCTTTGATCTACCAGTGTTCTTACTAACATTCTTATCATGATTATGAGATGTATTATGTGAGTGTCTGGAATCAAGATATATGTGCATGAAAGATACTACACATGGCATGTAAACAGATTTATTACACTTAGAAACTTTAGGCATGTTAGGCTTGTTAAGCACATAAGCATTCTTAACATTATCTACTTTAACCTTTCTACAAGAATGAGTAAGGTGACCAGCAGAATCACAATTGTTGCATAACTTCCTAGGGCCATTAGTTCCTATCCTTCTATTTCTACTTCTATTCTTCTTATTCTTGGAAGTAAAACCTAGTCCGGCAAAAGATAAGTCAGAGTCACTAGCAACAGACGTAGGTTTCTTTTCCTTTTGTCTCCTTGAGAGCTCGAGATCCTCAACAAGCATCTCATGATGAATATAAATATTATCTTCATCAAAGGGCTCAACAGTAGCTTTCTTAAATAGAGGCTTCTTAGCTTCCTTAAGAACATGAGGTGTACTAGGGGGATTAACAACTTTCTCTACAGGCTCATTTTCAACTACTCGTTTCTTAGAAGCTTTTCTAAGTTCGTTGTAGTCTAAGCCTATCCTTACTTTTCCACCTACTACTTGATCAGCTATAAGCTTCATAGCAAGATTTACAGAATCAGTAAAAGCATGCAATTTAGTTTCTAATTCTGCATTCTTGTTCCTTAGCTCTTCCTCTGTCTCAAGGTGCTTAGTAATCTTAAGCTCTAAATATTTATTGGTTTGCTTAAGATTCTCAACATTGACCCTATCTAAAACTAACTTATCATTTTCATCTTTAACTTTCTTTAGTTCTACTTTAAGGTCTTCGACATCAAGCAGAGTACATCTTAATGTAGTATTAACGTTTCTATACACTTCTTTTACGGCATCATGTTGCTCAAGCATTCCTTTGTATTGCATCGTGCCTTAAGATAGTGATGAGAAACATCATTTCCATACACTAGGACAGTATGCCTGAAGGCGACACAATGTTCATTCTCACGCAAGTTATCTGGAAGTAAAGCACGAATAGTTGGAAATGTTACATGAGATGAAGATTCTGCCATCAATGCAAGATTTCTATATTGCTCTTCTTCATCATCAGTATCATCCCAGCTCTTCCCCTCAGCTATGTAAGATTTCACTGGATACTTCCTTGAGCTACCTGAGTCCTTCTTCTGATAAGCTTTGCTTTTATCCTTTCCTTGTTGAGACTTTCTGCACTCAGTGGCAAAGTGCCCGGCCTCATCACAGTTATAGTATCTGAACTTGCTTCTATCAACCATCCCTGTCTTGTAACCTGATCCAGAAGATGAACTTGACCTCTGACCACGGTTGTTGCTTTCAAAACCCCTAAAGCCTTGCTTTCTTCTAAACCTGATGTTACTGAACATCCCTGCTAGATTGGCCATAGTAGGATCTTCCATGCTTTACAGCTCCTCAGTGGTGTAGTAGTCACTTGGATTCCCAGAGAGGTTTCCATCATCCATCTCAGCTTCAAAGAGCGTTTCAGCTTTAGACTTAGGCCTTTCAGCAGTAATGTTAAGCTATTTGATTCCACTGGCTACAAGAGCTGTTGTCTTGAGTAGTTCAGTATTCTTGCTATCAACTGTACCACCACCATAGATGATCTTCCTTTGTTCTTGCTCCATTTCATGAGTCTTCAGTTTACCATACAACTTCTCAAGTGTCATAGTTTCAAAGTCAGTACGCTCACGAGCAGATGAAGCCTTATTCTCTAAGTGGTGAGGTAGGACTAGCATAAACTTCATGTTGACTTCTCTCTGAGGATAAGTCTTGCCATGAATACTTGATTCATTTAACAGCTTGTTTAGTCTTTCAAAGACTTGAGTAATACTTTTTCCAAGCAAGGACTAAAGGCCTCACACTGTGAAGTCAAGATGTCCATTCGATTCTGCCTGACATCTTCAGTTCCTTCCATAAGCAGTTCTATGGTTTCCCACATGTGCTTTGCACTCTCACATACCATAATTTAGTGACTCATATCATCATCCATCGAATCCACCAAAATAAGCTGCAGGCCTTCATCCAGAGCTATCAGTTCTTCGTCACGTGCACTCCATTCAGCTTCAGGACATGACATTCTCATATTAGGCAACTCTGGATGATCCTTCATAGGCACATGTCTTCGATCTCTCAATACTCTCATATACTCTGGATTCGATGCCCGAATATATAATAGCATTTTCTTTTTCCATAGATTATATCTCGATTTATCAAACTGAGGAACCTTGATACTACTAACTTTCTGAGAACTCGTCTTTTCAGATCTGAGAAAAATTTGCAATAACCCGTCTCAAAATAGGATAACCCAGTCAGTCAACAGTACCAAACCAGTCAAGTCAAAACCAACAAACCCAAATCAGATCTACACACCGAAAGCACTCCCAAACTCCGTACAACCAAAATTAACAACAAAACTTGCTAATCTAACGGATCAGATCTGTATATCGATCAACAAGCTCTGATACCAATTGTTAGGTCCAAATATACATACAGGGGGGGTGAATGTATTTTTTTCATTTTTCGTTAATTAATTGCAGCGGAAAATAAACCTCGAAAATGAAATAAACAAACACTAAGAGATTCACGAAATAATTCTTTTTATTAATAAATTAAACCATAAAGGTTTGCTTACAACTCCGAATATAAATAATTTGAAGCAACAAATATAGAGAGAATCAAAATAATAGCAATCAATTTGGGGTTCTATCTATCACTCTAAAAATTCAAAGCTTCTATTAAAAGATATTAAATACAATCAAGAGAGCTTTTAATAATGAGTGTTACAAGTTTGTAAGGCTTTAATGGTGTGAAATAAATTGGGCATCACTTCTCTCCTTAATTTCAATAAATGAAATAAACCCACTCTACAAGAAAAATTCTGCAGAGCTTTAATGGTGTTTTGCTGAGAAGTATATTTTTCCAATCTGCTGAAAATTGGTTTTGTTGTGGTAGAATTTTAGGATAGATAAGAATTGAATACGTGGCGAATTTTGATCCAAGTGTTTGAATATGACAGCTTGCAATTTCAATTATGTGGCGACCAAAAATATACCCTGTAGCATATAATTGCCATAGACAATTTAATATATTCTCTCTTTGGCGACCAGTGTCATTCCTTTTATGCGAAGTTTTTTGCCTTAGAATTATTTTCGTTCTGTGGCGATTAGAACTGCAGTAGCAGTATCACTTCTGTGGTGACTACAGAGTAGCCGCCTTTTACTTAGCCAAAATCTTCGCCTATGGCGACCAGAAGAGGAAGAGTAGTACTGATGTTGAACAAATAAGCTTAAAATGACTTGAATGATTTGCTTTTCATTCGGATAAAACAAAATAGTAAGGCAGGAAGTGACATGCACACGGTACAAGGCACTCAGTAGTCGCCAGACATGGCTTTGAACGCGCGAGTGAAAATAGAAATGAAAGTAGTTGCATCAATCTGATTCATTTATTTTACTTTGCTTTTCAATACATTTGATTTCAATTCTGTACTGCCAAGGGTCCCACCCATGTAACTTGCATTGAACAACAACAGCGAGTTGTTCATTTTGTTTAATTCATGTGAATGCCGCAGTGCTGCTATTGTCACTTCTTTTGTTTATACAAATAAACAACACACTCCCACTTGCAATTGTTTTTGTCATGAGATAACAATTGCATGTAGTTTTATTTCTTTTATTTACAAAGTAAACAATCATGCCACCTCATTTTCTAACACACGGTTCTGTGTGTTAGTTTTCTTTCCACTTAATTTGCCTGGCTGGTTCCATTTGGGTAAATAAATAAACATGCATGCAAAATTTAACTGACAAGTAGTAGAAAAATAAAAACATTTGACATTTGTTTAATTAAATAAATAACGAATTTGATTTCATATATTTATCTAATTAACAATCAAATGTAAATTTATTTTTCTAAATTAAATATTGATATTAAATTAAATAAATAAATGATTTGAATTTCATTTATTCATTTAATAAAAATCAATTTTTAATTTATTTATTTTAAAATCAATTGTGATATAAAATTAAATAAATAAATGAGATGATTTTCATTTATTTTTTTAATAAAAAATCAGTCATTGATTTAAAAATAAATCCAGTAAATCCTCAGGCTGTACTGCTCTGTATCTGCAGGCCTTCTAATCTCCGGGGTTTTGTATCTTAATATATTTTTAGACTCCTCGAGTACAAAAACGACTTAATAGTGTTCCAAAAAATAATACTCTATTTCCCTTTCACGGACCATTGACGTCTAGTGCACGGGTCTGGTTCACAGACGACTAGTTCCGCTCTCAGGCCTTCGTATTATACCTGTATAAACCATTGTTAAGTCTTCTACCAAATATAACCAACTACACTAGAAATCCTTGAGGTCTTCACACTGATTCTGACAACTGCTTCGAATGACTCCAACCTTATTCCTCCGATGCCTGAACATATTAATGAACTTAATACGGATCGTTGTTGATGTCTTCTTCTCTGCAGCTAACAAAACCTTTGGTGCATATACCCAATAAACAATCTGTACTAATTCCAGTGGAACATAGATTATTTCAAAGTCCTTGTTCTATGTTGAGTTATCCAAACCAGTATTGTTGAGATAAACATACAGCTTCAATCTTGCTCAATAGACCTCTATCTGGATGAGCTAGAAGAAGTAAGAGCTATTGATGCTTACAAGCATCTTCTAGAGAGATTGGTCTTCAGGTATAAGGGTGGAAAAGAGCTAACTTGGCCTCTTCACAGAATTCTCAATGAAGGCTATTCTGTTATAGTAAAGATTTTCTCCTCAATAAAGAAGAACTTCGAATTCAACATTTTTGCCAAAAAGATGGTATTGAATAAAATTGAAGAGATAAGGAATAGCTGAGAGGACCAAATGCACTCCCAAAAGTCTTAACAATTCTACACACAGGAAATAGAGTGCATTTGAGGCCATACTGTTTGTTAGAGTTCAAGGATGAGAAATGCACTAGAAGATTCTTCAGATTAGAAGATCAACTGAAAATTTTAAGCAATGAAACTCTTATGGAGATACAAGATATGTTGGATCAGAAAAATGAAGATGAATCTGAATTCTGCAGGCAACTTCAACACCAAATTGAAGAAAATAATAAGAAATTAGGAAAGAAGTTCACACAGTCAAGAAAATAAGTTAAAATTGCTCAGTCTAGAGGAGCACCTTAAAAATGGCTTGTGAGATTCTCTGTAAACCTTCCTCTACATAATTTTCAATAAATTGCAGCACTTGTTAATTTTATCTACTAGAAATCAGTCTGTACTCATAGGGTGTTTTGTTATCATCAAGTTTCTCTTAATTTATGCCTACAATTCCAGTAGACAAAATTGGGGGAGATTGTTAGGAATATATTATGTACTTAATGATAAGTTAAACAAAACACCTTAGTAGATTCAATTTAGTGTTTGTAGCTTTAAACGGATGATCACGTTAACATCCGTTGAAAGGGTAGCTTATGTATTAATAAATTTAGTAGCACAAATCTGTATATTGTAATTCCTTAGAGAACTAGATGTTGTAGAATGTTCTAAGTCATGTTGACTACTAGATTGATATGCAAGATAGGTTGGCTAATTATAAATATTAGATGCCTTGTAATCTTGTATAAGTGAAATAGAGTTAACTGCTATGAAGATGCTCTCAATGGATGTTCCAGAAGGTTTCAACGGATGATCAACTAGAGCTTCAGTGGATGTGTTGGGTTTCGAGCACATAAACGCAATGGAAACGGTAATTAAAAATGTAAAAAATCAGAATTTTTGAAACCCACCGCAGGATCCATGCGAAAAACATATATTTAATTCGTAGATCAGATTGTTTACCTTAAGAAGCTTTACCAATTGGTTGACTAATAGAGATCCAAAGCTTGTTCAATCACCACGCATCCCGCTCTCGCGATCTACGCTCTATTGGTATCCACACGAATGCTTGAACTCAAGGATTGGATGTGTACTAGCACAAACCCGTTTCTTCTTGCTCTCTCCATCTTTTCTCTTGGTGGCTAGGGTTTTAGTAAAAGTCTTGCACACAAAATCAGCCACACAAGAGATATTATATAGAGAGTAGAAAAATGAATTATAACTCGTAACTAATTAGGAGTTATTATTAATTCGAAATTCCTATTTGTATTATAATTAAGTCTCACTTAATTATTTAACAAATAAATTTCATAATTAATATTAGTAAATTTGAATATCATTATTTATCTAATTAATTAAGTCAAACTTAATTAATATTATAAATATTTTAAATTACTTTAATTTAATTTAAATCCAATTTAAATTAAATAATCCTTCAAGCATTCTTAGTGTGTGACCCTATAGGTTATTATTATGTTGGCAACGAATTTTAAATCTAATATAAAATCATAAACAATGAGCGGCATCTAGTAATACATCATTACTATCCAAGTAATAGTAATTAAATCGGTGATCGATTAAACCTTTTATGAATAATGTACAATGCAATATAATCTCTTTAACCAAATATTATAGATTAAACTAGAGGCATGTAATGTGTCATCCTCATCATAGTTTAATCCAAGTTTCCTTGATCAATGAATAGACTATCATATCAAATCAACATTTAAGTGTGGCCACGCATTTCGTACTCTAGCTCACATAAGAGACCAATAATATCACTCCTAAAATAGGAGGGTTAAATCCCATCTAGATCATTCATATTTCTCATATGATTCATAATATACCCAATGTCCACTTTTATCATTACCCAGTCAAGGATAACTTTTAGTGGAATCAATGTATATTAATTCTCGTATAGAAATATAATGACTTCAGGTCTAAGGACCATTACATCATTATCACTGTGATAATTACTTATGACACAACAGATATGTAGAATATCACATCGGGTCTGTCCAGCACCACGTACATGTACATCTTCCTGTGTCTTTGACTTTAGTATCACTATACCTATGATCAATGAGATGTGATCATCAGTCAACAAACACACTAGTCTTAATGCATTATTATTGTCCCTTAATAATAATACTCGACTAGGGACCTTTAGGAATATTGATACTATTCTCATAATCTCATTTCTAAGTCACGTACTTAGAGATATAGAATTGCATATCATATTCCAAGGACATTTATTAATCTAACATTTATATCGCAGTAAATTAAGAATTAATAAATTATAAAGGGAATAATCGATAGAACATAAACATTAATAATCCTAATATCTTAAACTAAAACATCATAGTGTTGTCTCTAGGGCACAAACACTAACAGGATGATCAACCAGACTCTCAACGGATTATCAACTAAAGTCTCAACGGATGATCCCACAAAGTTTCAACGGATGATTAAATTCAAAAGCAGTTGATAGTGACTTGACAGTCACATGCGTTGATTGTATGTAAATGGATGTGTCAGCCTATTTACAAGTTTTAGAGAACAAAGAAGCATTTTCATTTCCATGCTAAACTGAAGATATTCAAAGATGCTGGATAGAGAAATGAAGAAGCATGTAATTAGAATAAGAAACATTTAATCTTATTTGTTTGTCTTTTTATCATGTAACTTGGTGATATATAAACCAAGGGTAGCAAGTAGAACTGTATCGAAGATTTAGTAAGCAATTATCAGAGAAACAGATAAGGCTATATCTATAAAAAAAATATGTTCTTTGTAAGTTCAATTTGTAAGCAGTTGTGTACAAATCTTACATCACAGAGTTCTCAAATTTATATATATATATATATATATATATATATATATATATATATATATCTGGTGAAAAAGTTCAATCCACCAGAAAGTTTTTAAATGCTTGTATTTGATTACTTTGTGTTTGATTTCTTCAATATTTTCATTCTGCACTTTAGCTAAATCAAACACAGTTATATATTCAAAGTAGAACAGTTCTTAAAATTCAAAAAGAAGCCAGAATTACGTTCAACCCCCCTTCTGTAATTCTTTGTTAGATTGTTTGGAAATAATATTTAACCATGCATAGAAAATACCATTTAAGTGATGAATCTCAAGTTTCAAGATTTTCTAGCAAGTGGAAGTACTTTATTTGGATTTAGAATGATTAAATTAGGGGCCCGTAAGGGTTGGCTCAGTTGGTTAAAGAGGGGAAAATTATCCTCTTGGTCACAGGTTTGAATCCCACGGGAGGAGGATTTGCGATAATGCCTCCTGAGCCAGAACATGTCACTTAAATGTGGTTTACCTTGGTTCACGTGGTTTGCAGGCTATTGCGTGAGCCCGTAGGGTTTACCCAGTGCGCACCCGAAGGGTAGTGGCTGCGGGTTACCTACGATAAAAAATAATTAAATTAGGGTTTGGTTCCAAATAAAATACGAGCGATCTTTTATGAAAATGTATAGACCTTTTTGGCTCAATTTTAGGCTATAATAAATACTTAGAATATATTTCCTAAAATATAAAATATTTTGAGAGTGTATAAAATATTTTTAAGTATTTAAAATTATTTTATCCGATAAATAAATATATTTGAGATATGAGAGAAAATTACTTTGAAAAATATGAGGAGGAGGATAAAATAAGACATTAATATTCTTTTATCAAATATTAATTTTTAAGATTATACAAATCTTTCTTCGGATGAAAAAATTTATGGTTTGAAAGATTTATATTTTATCCCTTTAAAAACATCTGTTTAAAACAAATTTAGCACAAGTCTTCTAAAGAATATCCAAATTTTGATATTATTTTTTCAAACTTGTTATCTTATTAATATTGCAAAAAGAGCCTAAGAAAAATTATATTTCGACAATTCTTTATGATCTCATTGCATTGAATTTTAGAGTATATTCCTTAAAAATATGTTATAATGTTTTCATAAATTGGAATATCTCTTATATTTATATTTAATATATGAATATACTTAAAGTCATTTTTGAAAATATTTTGCTAGAGACGGCTTTTCATTTTTGATTGTGTCAATTAAATTCATGCATATTTGAAGAGGATATACGTATTTTAAATTTTATGTTAAATTATGCAAATACCAAAATAAATAATTAATCAAAGATGTCCTTCCACATTATTTTTTAGGTGTAAAAGTTACTCACACACCTGAGGGAATTATTTTGTATCAACACAAGTTTGCTAGAGAACTTCTAGTTGAACTTGGTTTGGATCTTTCTGTTCCTGCCTATACTCATCTTCCTTTGAACCTTAAGTTGTCACAATCTGAACGTGCCTTATTTGATAATCCTGAAGTTTGCAGATCTTTGGTTGGAAAGTTTAATTACCTTACCAATACTCGTCCAGATATGTCTTATTATGTGCAAACTTTAAGTCAATATATAAATGCTCCTCGCACTTCTCATTTCCAAGCTTTGCATCATGCCCTTCGTTATCTTGTTGGGACTGTTTTTTAGGGTATTTTGTTACAAACAACTGATCAACTCACTTTACAAGCATTCTCAGATACAGGTTGAGCATCATACATTGATTCTAGACATTCTGTTATACGTTATAATTTACTTTTTGGTAACTCTCCTTTCACCTGGATATCCAAGAAATAAAGTACCATCTCTCGCTCTTCAGCTGAGGCAGAATACCGTGACATGGTCTCAGCTGTTGTCGTGGTAACTTGGGTGGTTCATTTGGTTGAAGAACTGGATGTTTCTAGTCTCAAGTTTATTTTCTTGCACTGTGATAATCAGTATGCCCTGCATATAGCCAAGAAACCTGTATTTTATGAGCGTGCCAAGCATATCGAGCTTGATTTTCACTTTACTCGTGACAAGGTTTTAGAAGGCTTACTACAGCTCACTTACTTACATACTCGTTCTCAGTTAGCTGATATTTTAACGAAGATTGTTCCTTCTTCCCAGTTCAACTCTTTGTTGTCCCAGATTGGAGGGTTTACACCTCCATCTTGAAGGGGGATATTGAAACTTAGCCGTTAAGTTTCCATCCATCTTGTATACATACTTGAAATTCTTGATCACTTAGAGTGCCACATCAGCATATCCTTTTAGGATTCAACTGGTGTATAAGTAGTATTGAATTTTCCATATTGTAAACTTGAGAATCACATAAACATTTCACAGCTTTGTCTTCTTCATTCTTTGGTTGTGAGATACATTTTATTTCAGTTTACATTTATAGCTTCGTTTATCACATCACACATCCATTATCAACACTGTTATATATTGAATGCAGCACTAGGTGAATGTGTTTCTTGGATTTTTAGTCTTTTTACAATTGTTTAGATTTTATGTGAACAAAGCAGTTAAGATATTATAAAGATATTATATTTACAGAATTAATTAACAAGCACAATATTTTCAAAACTCACTTAATTTGTATTAATTAAGTATGTCTTGCTACAAATTCTATGTTCTTAAGAAAATAAGAACTCAGCTTCTATCTCGAGAGAATACAAGAAAATCTAGATTTGTTTGTTACTTGTGAACTGAGGACCCGTGCATGCTTTATAGACTAGCATCACGAGTTTATAAGACTTGCACTAAAATGTACTGAACTACTTTATAAAGCAACATTTTTCTATTTCCATTTCTAGCTTAGCAAATCTATGCAGAATCTTGCAGGACTGTGACCACCCTTTGTCCAGTTAATCTTGTCCCTTGATCTTGTATTCTTCCAGCTACTTTGTAGAGTTTTCAATTTAGTGAATAGATCGTTTGTTGACTGATAATCTTGAATCTTGAACTTGTCTGCATTCTGTATTTGAGAAGTATGTCGAGATCTCCACTTTGTTTTATAGAGAAGTGACATCTCGATAAGTATAATGATTGTAATAACCCCAATTTTTATAAATTTTTAAAACCCTAATGAATAGTAACTTTTTGCTGATTGTGCTGATTAAGGAAAATTATCAGACCACACTATATAGGAGTACTGTTATGGAAATTCTGAGATCGTATTAGTATTCCATAAATGTAAATAAGTGTATGTAAAGGTCATCAAAATTCGAATTCTGACACTTTGATTTTTCCCGAAAATCTACTAGATACCGAAAGAATAAGTATAAGGTAACATGATTTAAAGGATTTCAATTCAAGGATTAAAAGAGAGGATCATTAAAGGAATATAAAGTGTTAAGAAAGGTTTAGGGAAGTCCAAGTAATAAGATCAGGGGTATGATCCCTCAAACGAACAACGAGAACGAGAGTTAAACGAACCGTAAAATGAATAAGCGACCAAGAGTCAAGCTTGTACAAGAAGCAAGGAACTAGAAACCGGGTGACATCATCAAACCATAAGATAATGACAAGTGGCAAGAGAATGAAGTAAGCATGATTATGTAAGAGAGTTAAAGAAGATATTTTGCAAGATTGAATTGTAACCAAGCATTTTAACCATTGGTTAAATCAAGGTTAATCTAACCAATACATTAAACACCACACATTTATCAAGCAACAAAGCAAGCAAATATTTCATCTTCCTCCCCCATTTTCAAGCTAAAACCATTTGGCTTCTTTTTAAGAAAAATGAAGTACAAGCTCCTCCACTTGCTAATTTACAAGGTAATTATCCTAGCTTCTCCAAATTAAGTTACATACTTCCTAGATAACTTAGCTTCAAAATCCTTTCCTAGAATTTTCTATAAATCATTCAAGAAGATGATGAATAGTGTTTTCTAGAAAATAACTTTGATTTCTTGATGTTAATGGAAAGATCAAGGTTGTTTAAGAGTGGATC
Source organism: Apium graveolens (assembly GCF_009905375.1). Lineage (NCBI taxonomy): Eukaryota > Viridiplantae > Streptophyta > Magnoliopsida > Apiales > Apiaceae > Apium > Apium graveolens. Next base: position 27,196,692 of record NC_133647.1, read on the forward strand.
TAAGCTCCCATAGGCATTCAAAGGATCTTGCATTGATTCAAAGCTCTAAGGAAGGTATAATCTTCAATCCCTTAGTATTAAGTTAATTAGTTGAGTTTTTATGATAATTAGATGATGGATTAAGTATGGTAGTTGATTAAGCATGATTAGAGCTTTGTTTGTTAAATGTTTTTGTTGATTTTGGAGTTAATAGTAGTACTTGTTGTTCTTGAAGATTATTTACTTGATTTGACTTAGATCTATGGTATAATATTGGTTGATGAGTGATATTTTTTTGTGGTTGTGATGGGATTGTATTCTGGTGGTTTTTATTGTTTAGTGATGTTACAAAATTGGGAAACACGTAAACATAGCCGTCATAATGACCATTTACCTATAGACTGTTTGTGCTTGAATTTTGGAACATAACACTCACTGTCAAAACTGTAACTTTGCCATGTATAGCTAGATCATGTCGTAAGATTCATTTTGATATATAGTTTGCTTAGATCCGATTTACGGTTTAGGAGAAACGATCATTTTAAGTAATGGTGTTTCGTGAACGAACCCTTACCCGTCGTATAACTTTGAGACCTTGTTTAAGGCCCTTAAAGGACAAAATGGATTACGAAACAATTATATAAGGTTGATTACACAGTTGATAAAGTACTCGCGAAAGAGTCGCCTTAAAATCTTTAATGGTTAATTTTATAAAAATGATGGAGCCGAGGGTACGCGGGCGACTGCTGTAAATCGTTAAGCGTAGAAGCGAACGTTAGGGTCAAAATAGATAAAGTCTAGTTTCTTAAGCAGCCGAGGATTAATTCCGGCTTATGTTGTTTTTCATAGGTTACCAGACCCACTCCAAACTTAAGTCTACCCTGGAACACTCAGGCAAGTTTTCTACACGTATACTGTTGTTGTGATGATTATATATATACATTATCTTGAGATAAGTGCATGATTGTTATTAGCAAGTCTTGAGATATATTGAAGTATGTTGATATGATATATATATATATATATATGCAGGCCTGTTTCAGAAATTTTGATATTTCATCATCGATACAATTACTTATAATTGCATAATACCTATGCTAGAGTTAGGCATTATTTGCGTACACACTTTGTATAGGGGACCCAAAGTTGAACATTTTCCTAAAATCAGGAGGCGAGGTTCCCAAGCATTTTTTATATAGTTTTCTATAACTATTAATCGAATAAAGTATATTCGATAGTTTCAAATAATAATCAAACTTTATTTTTAATTATTCAAATAAAGATCTTACTTTCGTACAAGTATATCTTTTGTTATTTATTATTCGTTTCAAGTATGAGTTTCAAAACTTCTACTTCATTTATTTTTATAAAGATTATTCTTTATGGGAATATTATTTAAATAATAATATTTAGATATTTTCTAATATATCGGAAATGATTTATTTTTTAAATCCTTCTTACTCCAAACGTTTTCAAAAATATTTTCAAATCTTCAAAATGATTTTAAAAGTTAGAGCGGATCCCAAAACTCATTTTTAACTTAAATCTTTCCTTTCATGGAGGGATTTAAATACTCGCTCAAAACCTAAGTGATCCGGCTTCGTGGTGTATTTTTGTCATAACGAAGTTGCGGAATGATAATAGAGTCTTTGATTACTTGCCCAACATCTGGGAAGTAAGCCCAATCAAAATGCGTTGGCATAGGCGACATGGGATGGGTGGCAGTCCATCAAAGTTTAAGTGGCTGAGTGGCAATCCATCAATGCGTAAGAGGGCGGGTGGCGGTCCAGCACAAGATCCTAATGCGGCCAGGGTCATGACCGGCGAGGAATCCATCCATCTACTAGTAGAAAAGGTGACTTGATTGATATCTTTTCCTGATCAACAAGATATCAGGTTTATTCCAAAGTTTCTTCTTTCTAAAAATCTTGGGTATGACAACTCTGTTTACACTTTTCATAACAGAGGTTTTCAAGAAGTGTATGAGATATATATATATAGGTGTATATATATCGGAACTTAATAAAGTATCTCATAATTTCATTTCTTTTAAATGATATTTCAAACATTGATTATATACAAGTTTTATCTTGTAGCTCCTTCTATATGATGAGCTTTTAAAAACTTATTATACCTTGAACAATGGTAGTTCAAGTAGTTTTTCTAAAGAATAAAAGTATATTGGAGTATTTTGTAACTTTATCTTTTTTAAGCTTATATCCAATAAGTAATTATCTTACACTTGGTAAAGATTTTCAGTAAGTTATCGAGTCAGATACTTGCACTTTTGATTAACTATATATTACCTTTTGAGCTGTAATGTTCACTCTTGCTTCATTTCTTCATCACACAACAACAGCTAGGCAAGATGAATAGAACCAAGCTCCTAATTCGCGAGCAGATTGGAAATGTTCCGCAGCTTCCTGTAGGTGTTGATGCTGCTATGGCTGAGGTAGTAGCTACCAATAAGCTAGGCTTTCAACTTTGATGTACCATAATTATGTATATTTATGAATTATTATAATGGAAAATAATATGTAAATTTATTCAGAAACCCTTATGAGGTGTAATAACTATAATTGTGGATAATATGATTTGTATCATTTTTAGGTATTCATCTCTGAGACTATAACTTGTGGTGTGTGCATGGGGTCACGGTACGCAGTAGTTGGTTGTTTATTAAGATTAAGTGTTATTAATGGAAATGGAACTCGTGCCAACCCAGATCCCCGACCCCAGATTTGGGGGTATTACAATGACTTATCGAGATTTCTGAGTTCTCTATAGGTATACTTGACTTGTCGAGGTCTCTAGATCCTTGGATGTGAAATGACTTATCGATATGTCTGAGATCTGTACATGTAGAAATGACTTGTCGATATCTCTGAGATCTCTATATACTAATTTTGACTTATCGATATCTTTGGGATCTCTATATGAGAAATTGACTTGTTGATATCTCCAATTCTTCACATCTTCATGTGACTTTTCGATATCTCTGAGTTCTCTACATGCATAAATGACTTGTCAATATCTCCAGTTCTCTATATCTTTATTTGACTTATTGATATCTCTGAGACTTCTCTATAAGCCATTTTGTACTTCTCGATAAGTCATTCTGGACTTCTTGAATGACTTCTCGATATAACTTGATCTCTGACTTGTCGATATCTTGACTTAGAACATTTTTCATAAAATAACTTTATTTAACTCCAAGTTTCTACATCTTTTCTCTGAGACATGATCATGGCTTGATCTTCTTCCAAATTTTATCTCTTTGCTTGAATATGTTCACAGAAAAATCCTCCAGTCTAATCTTTTAACCATTTTACAGACTCAAGAAATACAATACATAATACAGATTTAGATTATCATACAACTTAATATTAGTGTTTTCAATGTGGCTTAGTCTTGTTATTGTACAGGCATGTCTTGCACAACAATCTCCTCCAATTTGTTAGAAGATTGCTTATCAAAAATTCATGCATGATAACAGGACTAACCCCAAGCTAAAATCAAATACATAAAAATTGACAGATCGACAAATACAAACTTTTATACATTGAGTAGTTACATCAGTTCAAACATTACAGACACTAGTTAAATTTTTCATAGCCTGTTTCTTTCCTAATGAGGTCCTTGAGATTTACTAACACTTGAAGTTCTTCAATTATCTCTGTCCCTCTTAAGGCTTCCACCAGTTTGAGCCATTCATCTAATGAGTAATTGTTAAGATAAACAACCCTGAACCTCAAAAATCTGCCAACTTGAACGTTTAGAAAATGTCCATCTTTTGAGATTCTATTCAGCCCCCTTGCCTTGAGTTCATTTGACTTTTGTTTAAACATTTCTATCTCCTTGGCATACTGCCTTTCCCTTTCCTCCCTTTCAGCATTTATTCTTGCATGTCTTTTATTTCTTTCTCTCAGCCTCTCGAACATCATAGCCTTCCACATTCTTGTACTTGTGTCCTTGTCCTTCATCAAGCTAATTACCCTCTTCAATTATGTGGTTGAAAATGTTTACATTACTTTCCTGCTATGCAAAATGAATGAGCCATCCAAATAGTAGATTCTGACTTCTGCCAAAGAGACAACCTAAACTTTGGCTATTTTTTCTAATAGTTTTTAAAAATAGTCATCATCTGTTATGCTCATGTTTAGAGGCAGAAAATCATCTTGATTAAAGCATTCCCAGATGACACCAGCATCAGCTTGCATTTTCTTTGGTTTTGTCCCAAAAGTCTTGAAGTGATTTTTGGTTGGAGGCTTGAATAAAGTTAGGTTTGAGATTTTTTTAGAGTGACATGGCTGGATGTGATTGGTATTTTGAGTAAGGAGTTTGCAGTTTGTTTATACAGGAACTTAGCTTTATGAGGTTGGATTGGTTGAGAGTTTGTTTGCCTTGGCTTGGAGGTTTTAGTAGGTTGGATTTGTGAAACTTTTATTTCCTGGACATTTTTTTTCTTTGTTTCCCCTTCTCCATCTCTCTTCTTCTTCTTTCCATCATCCTTCCTCTCTTCCTTTCCTTTTCTCTTCTCATACACCTTGCTGCATGTTGCTTTAGAAGATTGAATTGGATTTGAGCCAGAAGATTTGTTCTAATCCTTCTTCTGCTCATCATCATCTAAATCATTTTTAGTGTTAATTTAAGCTCTAGGAAACAGGTCATCACCATTTCTCAAGTATCTCCCCAATACCTTGATTACTTCTTCATTTTCTACCGTCTTGATCTTCTTTGTTTTCAAATCATTCTCTAGTGTCATTATTAGCCTCAAGTTCCCTATGATACGGTGCTTTGTAATTATGAAATGTCTACACTTTTTGGTTGATGAACAGATATAGATCACTCCCTTCCTAGGTTGGAGATATGCTTCTGGAAAAGCAGCTACTTGAGCCTTCTATAGTTCATTTAGCAAGAGAGTGTCCTCTGAAATCACCCTATTAACCTTGTTGATTAGGATGTCCAGCTCAGATGCTCTTCTAGATATGAGATATTTAAGAGACACATGCATACATCTATCCACACCTGAGTCATTTATGTTTGTAACAATCCTCCTTTATTGAGAGTTCCCTTCTATGACCATTATCACCCTTAGAAAGTTGATATTTCTGTCCAAGGCCTTTTTGTAGGTGAAGAAGTTGTTGGTTAGAGAAACTCTGAGAGTTCTGAGCAATTCATCAAACTCTTTGTCTAAACATGGTCCTTCAGCTGCTTTCTGTAGTCTTTCTGCCCTAACATCAACTTGACTTTTTTGAATTATGGCTTGGCTAGATGATTTTAGCAGTCTACCTTCTATCTCCCCCTTAGTCTTGGTAGCAGGCAAGATTATAGAAGTAGGAATTTCAGGCATAACTGCTTCTGAAAATGCTGGAAGAGGAATGTTTAAAGCTCCCATAATAGCTCCCAACGAAACATAAATTTACATTTGTAGGTGTTTGTGGGAGTCTACTAGGGACTTGATATCTTGTTGTTGACTTTGCACCAAAGCTGTCAGTTGGGAGACTTGAGTTGTCAACGAATCATTTGAAGACTATAGAGATGAGATTTGAGCTTGCAGGTTTTGGATTTGTAGGTTTGTTGATGTAGACAAAGGTTGTTGTGAGCTTGATGCTGCCAAAGGACCAACATAAGTATGCATAACATTCTTGACTTCCTCTATGACCAAGGTTGAAGGTTCAAACCTAGCTTTGTAAAGTTGATCCAGTTTGACCTTTGAGTCATTATTTTGAGTGATTTGCTTCTGGATCACTTCATGTAGAGCTATGAAAGACTCTCTTAGCTTAGACACATTTTCTTCTACAGGAGTGAGAGAGGGAGAGAGGTTGAAGTCTGCCAGAAAATCTGTTGAACTTGGTCTTGATATCTTGAAAGGTTGGCATCAGCTCATCAATCCTATCATTTACCAACTTCTTCACTTCAGCTTGATGCTTGACCAGAGTGTTTTCCATAACTCTGCCAATGTGATGAAAGGCCTTTAATTGTCCTTTATACACCTCTGTCACAGCATTATATACCGTTTGGGGGGTGAGGACCTTAGCATTGCTTCCCAAAATGGTCATATATTCTTCCCTAAACTTTGCTAAGGCCTCCTCTATAATGGTAGTAATATCTTTTGAGAGCCATGCATCCACATTACCCTCTGCTGCATCTACAATCTTCTCCCGCCGCTCTTCAAAATCCTCCTTGTAGAAAGTAGTATGGCTTGATATTCTTGGTTTGATATATCTGTTGTAAGGAGTTGTTGGGTTATTTGTTAGGCCTGCAAGCTCCTCAACCAAAAGATCATTAACAGTTGTTGGTTGGGCTTGAGCATCTTGCAAGCATTGAGAGATGAGGTGAGAAGGTTGTTGAGTAGTATTTGAGGTAGAGCGTATGTCTGTTTGGTTTGAGGTGGAGGGTATGAAGGTAGTAGGTAACCCTATTACAGGAGTCACAGTTAGACTCACAGTTGGAACTGTAGTTATGACAGTGTGTTGTTCACCAATAATGGGAACCTCCATTTGAATTCGAGGGGATTTGACCAGGTTAGTCATGTACCATGGCCTCAAACCCTTGTTCTTCTTGCAAAGAATTGGCACTTAAATGTGCTATACTTTCCTCCCCAATAACTGGATCATTGGCAATTTTACTCCCAGCTTCATTTGACAACGCAATTTCAGCTAGGGTTTTGAGGGGAGTTGTCCCTACTTGAGGAACCTCCAATTGAATTGGAGAGGATTTAAATAGCTCCCCCTCAGGAGTACAAACCTCAAACCTGTCAATTTGTGAAGACTGTTTGGCACATGAAGGTGCTAAAGTAACACCCATATGGTCTTCAGTTAAAACTGATGAAACCCCTGTATTTTTGATGGTATCATCAAGGTCTACCCCAGCTTGTAGTCTCTCACCATCTAAATGTGGTTTCTGGGTGGTGATCATAGTTTCTTGAACTGTGTCACTTCATTTTGGCAACACATGAGAATAGATTCAAGTGTTTCATTGTATGAAGAAGAAATTTGAGATATAAGAGTTGTGATGTTAACATTGAGTGTTGGCAGCTCCCCCTAAATGGATGAGGGAGCTTAAATTGATGTGCTCTCAGTGTTATTTTTAACCATATTTCTTCTTTCACCAACTTGAGATTGCTCAAGTTGGGGTGCAGACTCTGTATAGATTGTACTAGGGAGAGTGCTTTGTTCAATAGAGACACCTTGTTGAGAAGATGCCCCTAGAGTCTGTTTATTTCCCTCTTTTACAACTGCATCCTTTTGAGAGGATATAGAGGTAGCTTCATGAGTGGTCAGCTCAATTTTCTTTGTCTTCTTTGGCTTCTTAACCAGGTAAGACTCTGGTTGTGTTTGATCCTCACCACTCTCATTTATGACATTCAAAGGTGTCTGCTTTCTCTTCTTTTTACTTACTTCGGCCTGTTGAGAGGATGAAGTCATCGGTTTCCTAGCTTCTAATGGTAATGAAGAAAGGGTCTCAGTTGTGGAAGGCCCCTGTTGGTTTTCGTGTGTTTGTACTTCCACAGGTACAAGACTTATAACTATATTAGATATCGCACTAGACCTCATGTCAGGCATATGGTATGGCTAGGTCATGAATATTTCCAACATAAAATTAGTGATTTTCAGACTTACTGGTACCTTATTCTTTGTAATTAGTGAACCAAATATATTTTGGACACTTGTTTATAATTGCCTATTTTAGTACTATCAATACCATTAAGTAAATGTATGTTTGGAACTTTATGAATTAAAGTAGACATAATAAACCTAGGAAAGAAAATTTCCTTACCTCTAGTGGCCAAAGGCATTGTAAGCCTTGTGCTGATTTCTTCCAGGATCAATAGCCCCATATTAATATGCTTTTTTGTGAGACAAGGAGAACACCAACTTTTGAACCACACTAGATATATTGTCATACCCAGTCTTCCTGTATGTGAAGGCTCTCACTATTGAGTCAAACAAGAATGATCACTCCCTCCTTAGATGCTTATAGCTCAAGCTGGCAAGGTTGATCTTCTCACTGCAATTTATGAAATCCATAAATTCAGCTAACTCATGTTGAGTCGGTACCTCCACCATGCTGTCAATAGGGATTTCCAGTGCCTTGTTAATGTCATTCACATCAAATTCCACTTGTTGGCCTTGGATTGAGCAGTTTACCACCAAAGACACAACTTGATTCTCATGCACAACAGTCCTAAGTACAGCTGAATTTCAAAAGTCATTGAGAACATCCAAGTACAGGACATGATTAGTAGTCAAAGCACCTGCAAAGTAAGCCTCATACAAAAACTTAACAAAGCTCTTGAAACTGTCAGGAGCTTCGTTAGCATCAGTGAAAGCTAAGTAGTTGGTATTGTCCTCAGGTATAACAGCTCTAACAGTGTTTGAAGCTATTGTAAGTGTATGAATTTGAGTGGGCAAGATATTTGAGAGAGAAAGAGCTTGAAATGAGAGAGAGCGGTTAAGGTTTGCAAAAACTAGGTCAATTGAGATCTCGAAAGCGTAAAGAGAGGTTATTTCGAGATGTCTGGGTATTTATAGAAAAAGGTAAGTGACTTGTCAAGAAGTAGGAATAAACAGTTGACAACAGTTGACATTAGCTTATCGAGAAGTCACGTGAATGAATAGATACATATCGAGATGTCATTGTCTTAACTCTTGTCGAGAACTAGATATTGACTTATCGAGATGTCAATGAATACCCAGTTTGTCCTGAATGGACTGAATTTTCCAATTTTTATTTGAATAAATTGAAATAAAATTAGAATGAATTTATGTCAAAAGTATTTTACTAAAATAATTTATTAGATTAAATTATTTCAGTTCTAAATTATCGAGAAGTCTAAAGTTTATATTTGTAGAGAACTCTATGAATAAACATATGTCGAGATCTCTACAATACTTATCGAGAAGACATAATGAGGCTTATCGAGAAGTCCTTCGAGAAGTCACGAAAAAGACTTATCGAGAAGTCTCAAAATGACTTGTCGAGAAGTCATTTAGACTTATGGAGAACTCAGTTCTCTACATACGTTCATTCTTTTTAGGTTTATCTTCCTTTAATTTCACATATTGAAAATGTAAATTAACAGTTATATGTTATAAAATACTGGTTATAACAATAAAAGAGCTGCTAGAGAACTACTATATTTAACCGGAGAGAGAGTAATATGAGAAGCAGAAGGAGCGGAGAAAGAAATGCTCGGGTATATTTCATTCACTGATTCAAGCTATATTTATAGCAAGTGAAAGGGGACATGTAATTAATTCAAGTTGTAAAAATTCTACACCTAAGTTTAGCCTTACTATTACATGTTTGACCATGTGACAATCAATTCACAACACTCCCCTTTGATTGTCATTGTGGTATGGATCATAGACTGCCTCGTTAAAACCTTGTCAAAGAAAAACCTTGTGGGATAAAAACTTTAACGAAGGAAAAAGAGTACAATCTCCCCTTGGAAAAACTAATCATTCTCTGAATTTTGTTGAAACAAATTCTTGAGTCGGCGCATTCCAATGTTCTGTCGTAATTTTCCAAATGTTGAATTTGGTAATGATTTCGTGAATAAATCAGCAAGGTTGTCACATGACCGAATTTGTTGTACATCAATTTCACCATTGTTTTGAAGCTCATGAGTGTAGAAGAATTTTGGTGAAATGTGCTCCGTCCTGTCTTCTTTGATATATCCTTCCTTGAGTTGATCAATGTATGCAGTGTTATCCTCAAACATAATGGTAAGACTTCTAGTGATGTCTGATAATCCACATGATTCCCGAATATTCTTGATGATAGATCGCAACCAAACACATTCTCTACTGGCTTCATGAATTGCAATGAGTTCTGAGTGATTTGTTGAGGTTGCCACTGTAGTTTGCTTCGTAGATTTCCAGGAAATGGCTGTACCATAATATGTAAACACATATCCAGTTTGTGATTTACCAAAATGAGGATCTGACAAATATCCAGCGTCTGCATATCCAATCAACTGAGATGTCGAGTTTTTCGGGAAGAATAATCCAAAGTCTGTTGTTCCTCAAAGATAACGGAATATATGTTTGATCCCATTCCAATGTATGTCCATCGGAGCAGAGCTAAATCTAGCCAATAAATTCACAGCAAATGCAATATCTGGCCTTGTATTATTTGCAAGATACATAAGTGCACCAATTGCACCTAGATATGGGATTTCAGGACCAAGAACCTCTTCATCATCTTCTCGTGGTCGAAATGGATCTTTATCAGGCTCTAAAGACCTAACCACCATTGGAGTAGTCAATGGATGAGATTTATTTATATAAAATCTGTTTAAAACCTTTTCTGTATATGTAGATTGGTGGAGGAAAATTCCTGATGACAAGTGCTCGACTTGTATACCAAGGCAATATTTTGTCCTTCCAAGATCTTTCATTTCAAACTCTGTCTTTAGATATATGACAGCTTCATCAACCTCCGTAGTTGTCCCTACAAGGTTTAAATCATCCACATATACAGCAATAATCACAAAACCAGATTGCGATTTTTTGATAAAAAGATATGGAGAAATTCGATTACTAATATACCCATTCTTTTTTAAATAACGACTAAGTCTGTTATACCACATACGACCAGATTGTTTCAGTCCATACAATGATCGTTGAAGTTTAATGGAGTATATATGACGAGGTTTCTTGAACTCATCCATTTTTAACCCTTCTGGGATTTTCATATATATTTCACTATCAAGTGAACCATACAGGTATGTAGTAACGATGTCCATAAGACGTGTTTCTAATTTTTCTTTAGATGCCATACCTAATATAAAATGAAAAGTAATTCCATCCATCACTGGAGAGTATATTTCTTGATAATCAATGCCAGGCCTTTGAGAAAATCCTTGTGCTACAAGTCGGGCTTTATATCTCATAATTTCATTCTTTTCATTTCGTTTTCTTATGAATACCCATTTATTCCCAACAGGGTTCACACCAATTGGTGTTTGGACAATAGGTCCAAATACTTCTCTTTTACGCAATGAATTTAATTCTGTTTGGATTGCGTCTTTCCATTTTGGCCAGTCTTTTCTTCGACGACATTCATCCACACTTTGTGGTTCAGGATCAGAATTTATGTCTACATCCAATGCTGCGGAATACACAAATACATCATCGATTATGGTTTTACTTCGATCCCATAATTTCATATCATGCACATAATTTATTGAAATTTCATGATTGTTTAATCCCGTATCTTCAGGGACTGGAATCTCTTCAGGAGATAAAACCACTTTAGGGGTATTTGCTTCTTCTGGAGCATGTGCCACTTCAGGGGCAATTTTCTTTATTTTTCCTTTTCGTGGTGCAACATCTTTTGCACCGACCGGTCTACCACGCTTCAGGTGTGGCTTTGATTCTGTAACCAATTCTTTTGTATCTGATTTTTGAATTGGTATATCTATTCTAGCTGGAGTATTTACTGCAGGTATATGAGATTTAGTTATATTTCTAGAATCGTTAAATGCGTCAGGCATTTGGTTTGCGATATTTTGCATATGAATAATTCTTTTAACTTCAAGTTCGCATTGACCGGTTCGTGGATCTAGAAAATATAATCCTGATGCATTCCATGTTATGTCAGGATTAACTTTATTTGAATGTTTATCCCCCCCTAAGGGAGGAAACATAGACTCGTCAAAATGTCAATCTGCATATCTTGCGGTAAATAAGTCTCTGGTTAGAGGCTCCAGATATCTAATTATAGATGTGGAATTAAAACCAATGTAGATACCTATTCTTCTTTGAGCTCCCATCTTCGATCTTTGTGGTGGAGCAATCGGTACATATACAGCACTTCCAAAAATTTTGAAGTGAGAAATATTAGGAACTTGAGCAAGTACCAGTTGTAGCGGAGAATGTTGGTTGTAGGAAGTTGGTCTAATCCTAATAATATTAGCAGCATGGAGTATTGCGTGACCCCAAATAGATGTAGGTAATTTTGCTTTCAACAACAGCGGTCTTGCAATAAGTTGGAGTCTTTTGATAAAGGACTCGGCTAACCCATTTTGTGTATGTACATGAGGAACTGGGTGTTCAACTGAGATTCCTACAGACATGCAATAGTCGACAAAAGTTGCAGATGTGAATTCGCCGGCATTATCTAAACGAATTGACTTAATGCAATGATCTGGGAATTGAGCTCGTAATTTGATTATTTGGGCAAGTAGTTTTGCAAAAGCATCATTACGAGTTGAAAGAAGACAAACATGAGACCATCTAGTTGAGGCATCGATTAATACCATGAAGTACCTAAATGGGCCAGATGATGGGTGTATAGGTCCACATATGTCCCCTTGGATCATTTCTAGAAAAGTTGGGCTTTCAAGCTGAACTTTAGTAGGGGATGGTCGAGTAATCAATTTTCCCAAAGAACATGCTGAACATGGAAGGTCATTGTTGGAAAGAACTTTAAAATCTTTAAGAGGATGACCAGTAGAATTCTCTATAATACGACGCATCATAGAGACGCTAGGATGACCTAATCTTTCATGCCAAAGTGTAAAAGATTTTGGATCTATGAGTTTGGAAGCAATGACATTGTGTGACTCGATAGTTCTAATTTTCATCATATATAATCCTGAAGAAAGTGAGTGAAACTTTTCTAAGATTTTCTTATTGCTAGGATTAGAGGAAGTAATAAGAAGATGTTCTCTATTAGCCTCAGAGGTAGTTTCGATGTGAAAAATATTGAGTCGAATATCTTTAAAACTAAGAAGATTTCTAGTAGACTTACTAGAATATAATGCATTTGGAATGTGTATGTGGGTACCATTAGGTAGGACGAAACTAGCTTTTCCAAAACCTTCGATTATATTAGATACGCCGGAAATCATTCCAACTTGAGCTTCAGTTTTGGTTATTTGGGTAAAATATTTTCGGTTCTGTAGAATCGTATGAGTTGTACCACAATCAGCAATGCATATATCTTCAGAATCCATTCTGTATATAATTAAGAAACATAATTTATTTGATAAGAACATAACACACTACATAGTTCAAACAAAATAAAGCACACAATACTCACTACTATAATAATTATATGAAACTAATCTTCAGCCTCCCATATGGGAGTTTCGTTAGGTTCATCCGGACTATTAATGCTCATTCCTCCAGTTGTGATTCTAGGGAAATCATCTATGTTATTGTTGGCAAAATTTGTTTCTACCATTTTCTCTTTTGATTTTTGAGAAGATTGGTATAACTTAACAAGATGATCTGGGGTATGGCAATTACGTGTCCAGTGCCCATCCATGTCGCACCTATAGCAAACATTTTCAGTTTTTCCTCCTCGTGGTGCCTTTCTTTTACTCTGTGATTCAGATTGCCACTTCCGGTGACCAGAGTTGTTATATGGACGAAAATGCCCGTGGCTCCGACCTCGTCCACGGTATCGACCTTGACCCCGTCCACCTCTATACCCTTTTCCACGTACATTCTACTGGAATGACATGTTATTTACTTCAGGTAATGGGGCAGATCCTGTTGGACGGGATTGATGATTCTTAATCACCAATTCATGATTTTGTTCAGCAACGAGGAGAGTTGATAGAAGATCACCGAACTTAGTAAATTTGCGCTCCCTGTACATTTCTGCTAAGTTGATATTGTTGGGCTGAAAAGTTGATAGTATTTTATCGATTTTTCTTTTTTCCGTAACTTTCTCACCACACATAATAAGCTTAGAACTTATTTTGAACAAAGCAGAGCTATATGCTCGGACACTCTTAAAATCCTGAAGTCTTAAATTAGCCCAATCATTTTCAGCTGCATGTAGAGAAACTAGTTTCTGGTGATCGAACCTATCCTTTAGATTTTCCCATAAAATAAAAGGATCCTCGACTTCTAAGTACTCAGATTTTAAATCTTCATGCATGTGGTGTCGGAGAAAAATTATAGAGGTAAAGTTTTCTTCAGCCGTGGATTTATTTTCTGCCTTTATTGTATCGCTTAATTTCTTTGAATCCAAGTGCAACTTTACATCTTGTACCCATGATAAATAATTATCGCCAGAAATTTCCAAGGCAACGAACGACAAGCTTGTAATATTTGTCATACTAAATCTGAATTAACACGAAAAATTATCAAATTTTAATTCACCAATGTAAATATTACATAAAATCCTAGTTAATCGGGTGCGTTAACAAATACGCAATAATCAATGTATATATCATTATTATCATTGATATTATAAACAAATCTATATATAAAATGACAAATGGATTTTCACCCGCCATACGGACGTCTGCGTATGCAAGTTATCTCCGATCAATAATAAATTAAAGTGGACAATCCTGCATAATTTAGTTAGGGGTAAAATGTTATTATCCCACAAATATGCAATTTATAAATTAAGGTTCCCACTATACTTCGGTATTACCCAAAATTAAATGGTACCGTAAAATAATAGGCGGTACTCCGGCCATATATATTTAAATTATTAGTAGAGGGTGTAACCACGTCTAATTCGGTCATATATATATAAATTATATGTAGAGGGTGTAACCACGTCTACTCATATATATTTATATTTAAATTAAAATTATACCTTCTCAGTTTCGGCAGGGCTTCGTGCTGATAACGTGTTATAAAATACTGGTTCTAACAATAAAAGAGCTGCTAGAGAACTACTATATTTAACCGGAGAGAGAGTAATATGAGAAGTAGAAGGAGCAGAGAAAGAAATGCTCGGGTATATTTCATTCACTGATTCAAGCTATATTTATAGCAAGTGAAAGGGGACATGTAATTAATTCAAGTTGTAAAAATTCTACACCTAAGTTTAACCTTACTATTACATGTTTGACCATGTGACAATCAATTCACAACATTAGACAGTTTTTCTTAGAATTTGAATTCCAAGTTGAATTTTGAATTTAGAAAAATAAATATACAAGAGAATTCTGAAATATTTATAAATCATATTCTTGTTAATTTTTAATTAAATCAAATTAATTTCAATTTATCATAAATTAATATACTGCAACATATTAGCTGAGTTCTTGCCTTTAGGACGAAGAATTTAACATTCCAATTTCACTAACAAGTCCAGTGAAAGTTGTTTCATCCAAAGATTTAGTGAAACTGTCAACTAACTGTTTTTCTATTGGAACAAAAATGAGCTCAATAGTACCATTTGTAGCATGTTCTCTAATAAAATGGTGCCTTACATCAATGTGCTTAGTTCTAGAATGACTAACTGGATTAGTAACAATAGATATAGCACTAGTATTGTCACACATAATTGGAATTTTGGGTAACACTAGGCCATAGTCCATTGATTGGTTTCTAATCCAAAGCACTAGAGCACATCAACTTCCAGAAACTATGTATTCAGCCTCAGCTGTGGAAGTTGATGCAAATTGTCGTTTCTTACTATACCATAATACAAGTCTTTGACCAAGAAATTGACAACTTCCACTTGTGTTTTTCCTGTCTACCCTGCATCCAGCAAAATCTGCATCTGTGTATCCAACATCTTCAAATCCTGTTCCCTTAGGATACCATAGTTGTTAAGTCCCGAAGTATCGTAGAAGGGGGGGGGGGGGTTGACTACGATATTAAATTAAAAAATTCTTTCGAATCTTTTGCGGATAAAAAATTTAGTGTTCGGTTAGTGGTTCCATGTTCTTGAGGTGAGTAGTGTATGGAGCAATAAAATGAGGAACACAAGATATTTGAGGAAATATATATTCATATATAAATCCGCGAGGGGTGTTGCTATACTCCAGTAAATAAATAAACCAGGTACAATATAAGAACAACAAAGTTCCTAGATTCTACAAAGATCAACAAATTAAATCATATACAATGATCTAGATTTTGTTTGTCTAAATATTTAATTACTGGGTAACGTTTATAATGTCCTTGTGAATATACAAGAGTTAAATCGGGAATTATAATGTTACTCCGGTGAGAAGTTAAACAGATATTCAAGGTGCTTGAGCTTCTCTGTATTTCTTTGCTTCTATTTTCACCAGCTTTCGTTGGAGAAGAATATGAACTGAACAACTCTAATTGCTTGATCTGCTGCTGTGTAGACTTTATATCAATTCAAATATGTGGCTAAAAATGAACCACATAAAATAATTGATTGTACAATAAAATAGTTGCTGAGAGTTACTTGTGACCACAGGGTGACAGCATTGCCTTGGAAATATTTTCCATCCTTTAATTACTTGCGACTAGAGGGAGTGTTCTAGTACTTAGCTTATTTTTGCCCACACTTTACTGGCGACCACAGGGAGGGAGTTTGTTTGCCTTAGTTTATTTTTGTGCTTGAAGTTTCTTTCGACTAGTAGTACTAGTATTGCCTGTGTTCCTTTACTTAGTTTATTCCCTCTTAGCACAACTTACTTGCGCCTTCTAGGACAATATATGTACTTAAACAAAAATGAGCTCTGGTTTCATTTACAAACAAAACAAACGTCACGTACTTTGTTTTCCTTTTATTTTGTTTTCTCTTTTTCTTTTTCTTTTGTTTTCTTTTTCTTTTGTTTTCTTTTTATTTTTTTTTTGTTTTGTTTTCTTTTCTTTTAGTTTAAATTGTAACTAAATTAGTTTATATAATAAACTTAAATATAACTTATATAAATAAATAATTTTAGATTTATAAAATAAACTTATTTAAGTTTATAAAATAAATCATTTTATGTTTATTAAATATATTATATCAAAATCCATTAAATAAATTTATTTAAGTTAACAATTAAACTTTGAACTTGGAAAATCCCTCGAGATGTTTAGTTGTATACCCTGCGCACCTCTTCTCGTACTTTAACAGATAAATGTTCAATCCAACTACGTTTCTCAACTTAACAATTCTTCTAAAAATAATACCCAGATTCCTTTCACGAGTTGTTGACGCCTAGTGCAACTGGTCTGGTTCACAGACGACTAACTCTGATTCAGGTCTTCGTATTATAGTCTTGATTACATTGTTAAGCTTGTAACAACTTTATCGCTTTGGACACTGACTGTCAATAAATAAATGTACTTTCACTGAAATCCTTTCTAGTACTTTAGACAACGTCTTCATTGCTACTACAATATTGAATACTTCATTCACTGTTCTTCACTGACGCTTGAACATATAAATGAACTCATGTCAGTGAAAATAACTTTAAGACTGCAGTTGTCTTCTTTAACCTCTGTCTATACCATGTCTTCAATTCTTCAGACTCCTATGCTTCGAACACTGTCTATCTTCAACCAATGCTAATACACTGAAATCTTCTAGTAGCACTTATACACAGAATCTTCATCATTTCTGAAACCCTGAAAGTCTTTAACCTTTATTCTTCACTGTGGCATGATCATATTAATGAACTTCTTTTAGTGACCTATAAACAGACTTCAAACTTTCTTCTAATCTTGATTCTTTGTATTTTTTTTGTCTTCATTTTTCTGATTTATTGTGTAGTCGTAGTATTATTAACTTATCATATTCTAGTGTTGTTCTCATGTTGAGTTATCACGCAAATGTTCATACAGCTACGCAGTCTCACCAACAATAGTCTCAAGTTTGGTGTTTCCTTTAAGTATCTGAAAATCCTCTTCACAGTCATCAAATGTGATTCCTTAGAATTTTCTTGAAATTTAGCACAAAGACATGTTGCAAACATCATGTCTAGTCTAGCAGTTAAGTATAGCAAAGATCCAACCATTCTTCTATAACCTCAAATGTCTACACTTTTTCCTTTCTTATCTTCATCCAACTTTGTAGCTGTAGACATAGGTGTTGATGCAGGTGAACGATCAACCATTCCAAATTTCTTCAATAAATCTTTAACATAGTTGGTTTTGCTAATGAAGATTCCATCACTTTTTTGGCTGACTTGAAGTCCAAGAAAATAACTTAATTCTCACATCATGCTCATCTCATATTCACTCTGCTTGAGTCTTGAAAATCTTTGACATAATTTTTCATTTGTAGAACCAAAAATGATATCATCTACATATATTTGAACTTGGATCATATCACCACCATGCTGCTTGTAACATAAAGTCTTGTCAATTGTTCCTCTAGTGAATCCGTGTTTGAGCAACATTGAAACTTTCTTTTTGTGAATTAAAATATTGATTGTATATTTTTATTCACAAAAATAAAATTTGAAAAATATTAATATTAATTATACGGTCAAAGCACTTAAATATGTGTGTCAAAAGTCAAAACGTCAAATATTAAAAAACAGATGGAGTAAAACGTAATCACATTCAGTACCTACCTCAAATATACCCACTTTATAAATAAAATATTAATTGTTCGTGCACTTTATTCACTTTTTCAATTTTACACTACTACTTAACTCCCTCCGTTTCAAACATGTCCACTTTATAGGGAAAAAATTGTTTTAAAATAAATGTCCATTTCAAACTTTTAATGTCAGTTTATGATTCCAAAATCAACTATATTTCACATATCTCAAATTTATATTTCTAAGAATAATCATATACCCCATATTACATACAACTTTTTTCTTATCAACTTTCACTATTTCTAATGAGAAATGTTAAGTTTATCAAATTTTTCCCTAAAAATTACCCCAAATGCAAATATATCATATAATAGATAGTAACTTTTCTATATATATTATAGGATCTTGCATAAATATATGCACACAAATCAAAATCCGTCCCGCCTTAGTCATTAAATTAAATGTAAATAAATAGAAGATAGGGAGCACTGAAATACTTTCAAACAAAATTTATAAAAATTATATTTGCATGAGCTCAGCTGATTTCTGATCGTGACGATTTTATTACATATAGGTGTTAATAGGTTAATGACTGACAGCCACTTCACTGCTGGTGGCCTGACTCTTTTCCTTGCCTCTTCATACTTGGTTTAGCCTTGGTCCATCACAGTTGTTGTTTCCAACTTTTGTTTCTCTTGGCTAGTTTTTGATGAGTCAAGGCAACAAATATCTTTGTTGTCCACATACAGTCATACATACAAAAACCTACTTTTTGTTTTCTGTTAACAGGAGGATTCCTGTATAGATCCATCAATTATGATGAAAAACTTTTTAAGTATAGATAGGATGTTTTTTAAAATTTTAATTGAATATATGATTGATAATAATTCATAACTTTTGTTTGTGCAATAATTTATAGGTTTTAAAAAAATATAGTTGATTTTAATTGTATGTAAAATTTAACGGTTTTGACCGAACATATAAAAGCAATTGATATTTATGAATAATGGCAGAATTACATATAAAACTATTAATCAAATGTCACGTGAATGGTTATAACCCAATTAAATATAAGAAATTACTTATATTAACACCAATATTAATATTAAAAACATTTAATATTATCATATCGTAAACGATACCTTATTAATACCGCGCACTGTTGTGTATTAGTTTTAGTAACCAATTTGATAACTCTAGTATTACATTTTTACGCACAGACTCATTATAATATTTGTAATTTTATTATTTTATAAAAATAAATTATAAAATACAGTAATGATATTAATGAAATTCAAATATTTACGTATTATTTTGTATGTATTATATTATTAAAGGATTTAAAATTTAGGTAGTTAAAATCTATAAAAAGTCCTCCTATAATTTTGCATGTAAATTATATTATTTTGTTATATTATAATTTGAATTACTAAACTTAATTTTAGAAGTGTTTGATTCCCTACAAAAGAGATAAGAAAGAAATTGAGTGCGATTATAAATTAAGTTGAATAATAATTTATAGATTTTGTAGGTATATTGGACACATGTTTTAATTTTTTAAATTAAATTATACTATTTATTTAAACTTTATTTTGTAAGGTGTAAACATACTTTTTAAGAAGACGTTAAATCATATTTCACTTAGTATAGTATATATTAGTGTGTTTATAAGAACTCTAAAAATAAAGTAAGAGTATAAGAGTATGTCAAGATATTAGCCAGAATGAACCCTTAAATTCAAAATATAAGTAATTTGACATAAATAGAGACTACCTATTCATTCCTTAAAAAAATTGATATACTCCTATTCTTTTTTATTTTTAAGGAACTCTTTCTTATCCATTATTTCATTTTTATTATAAAATATTCATTTGACAAGCGAATGGAGTAGCTCATCTAGTAGCTAAATTACCCTGTTTTCTAAATTGTCAAAAGGTGTTTACGTCTCCTCCAGATGTATTGTTGGAGACTCTTCTGTATGACATTTCGTATTAATGAAATTTGTCTTTTATTCAAAAAAAAAAAAAAAATTCATTTTACTTCATTTTTAATCCTTTTTTTATTCTTTTTCTCTCTATCCTTCATTAAATTTAATAATATAATAAGGAGCATGTATAAAGAATGTTGTTAGGATAATAAACCCATATAAACATAATGTCCTAAACTAGATTATTTATTATATTTTAAAAAATATACTAAGAACTCTTTTATAGATACTCTAATTAAAGAAAATTGAAAGGATTAAGTTTACACATTTTTATCCCGTGAGACATAAATTAATTATAAATTACTAGAAGAATAAAGTCAAAGTCATTGGTTCATTTATCTGTTTACGATCCTAATCCCTAAGCTAGAGATTAGTTGACGCTTATAAAAAGTTCTGGTTTATGTAAAGGCCAGGTAAGGGGTCAAACTAATACCGCTAGCTGGTAAGTGGTAAACCACTAACTGGTAAGTGGTAAGCAGTAAGCAAAGTGAGGGTTGACATAAAAACGTATCAAAAAAAACCGGCACATTCAATGTCTCGTATGATGATGGTAACCTTTTACGTGTACAAACATGAACTTAATGATTAGGTTATGTAAGTGTGTGTTCAATGACTTTGACCGACCGGGGAGAAACGTTCTTGATTTGACTATTTTCTAAACAAAGATTCACTGGGAAAAAAATTAAATTAAACTGAGGGGGTCGTGAATCATGTGCAACAGGTATGTTTCAGCAGTTGTATTTCTTGCCTAAATTATAGTAGAATCCATTCTTCATTAACCGAATGAAATTAAACTTAAATTTCACAATCGTCCTTCATCTGTTATAATTTTTGTAAAATATGTTAAATTCAAAACTATTTCTTAAGTTGCAGAGTAAAAAATTTATAAAAGAATCAATTAAATTATCCTCACATTAATATTTTCTAAAATTATTGATATGCATTAAGGAGGAATAATTTTAATCTTTCTGTTATAATCTTTTTTCTGTCGACCAGATCTTCGTCCCAATAGGTTGACTTCGGCCTGCAAAGAGAAAAATGCGAGGGACGATCCCTCGATTCACCTCCGGTGTGAGAATAAGTTAATAGGTTTGAGGTACTGATAATTCGAAATACGAGATAATGTTGTAATATGTATGTGTTTGTGTATGTACATTATCCCGTGTTTATAACCTGTATATTAAGGTTATGTCCCCGGAGTACGGTCAGTTCCGTCTAAGAAGGAAAGTGGACATTGTGGACGACGAACCGCGTCTTCGTCCTTATTGGGCCCTTACACTTTAGCCTCAACGCGATGACCGAGTTCGGCCCATAATGACCTGTGGTTATTCATCGGCCCAAATAAGCTAAATGGGCCTGACGAGACAGGCCTCCAACATGTCCTCGGCCTTCGGCGAGGAGAACGACTAGGCGAAGTACAGGATTCTCAGCCCAACGACCATCCATCGGACAAGCCCTGCTCTTTGGGATTCCCCAGGATCTTTGGGAATCGTGAAAGTCGCTTGGGGACCCCCATCGCACCGTTGAATCTCAAACGACACAATCTCAACTGTTGATTTTAAATCCAACATCCTTGAAGCTAAGTAACCCAAACGACGTGGCTAGGAGACAATATATTTGCTTCCGTTCCTTTTTCATTTCACTTTTATTCTTTTGCCAACTTCCTTCTATATTTACAGAGCAGAAAATTCTCCAAGTAATCACGGGCGTCTTCGGATCCAAGTTTCCTCAACAACCGTACCCGGCTTCTCGCGTTTTAGATAGAAGTAAGCAAATATGTGTTGTACAAGACATGTCTGTACTATAACAAGACTAAGTTAAATTGACAGCCCTAAGAATTAATTGTATGATAATCTAAGGGTTGGCTCAGTTGGTTAAAGAGGAGATAACTATCTTCTTGGTCACAAGTTCGAATCCCACAGGAGGAGAATTTATGATTATGCCTCCTGAGTCAGAACCTGTCGCCTAAATGCGGTTTACCTTGATTCACGTGGTTTGCCAGCTATTGCGTGAGCCCGTAGGGTTTACCCAGTGCGCACCCGAAGGGTAGCAGCTGCGGGTTAACTACGATTAAAAAAAAGTTTACATTTTGTATTGTATTACTTGAGTCTGTAAAAATGTCAAAGATTAGACTGGAGTATTTTTCCGTAAACAGTTTCAAGCCTAAGAATACTCTGGAAGAAGATCATGCCTTAGAGAAAGTGTGAAGAAGCTTGGAGTTGAATAAATCTGTTTTGGGAAAAATATTTTAAGTCAAGATATCTACAAGTCACAGATCAAATCATATAGAGAAGTCATTCGAGAACTTAAGAATGACTTATCGACAAATCAAAAATAGCTTATTGAGAAGTCTCAGAGATATCGACAAGCCAAATGAAGATATGAAGATTGGAGATATCGACAATTCAAGTTATTATTAGATATCTCAGAGATATCGATAAGTCAAAATGAATATTGAGATCTCTGAGATATCGACAAGTCATTTCTGCATTAGAGAACTCAGAGATATCGACAAGCCAAAATGAAGATGTGAAGATTGGAGATATCGACAAGTCAAATTCTCATTCGAGATCTCAGAGATATCGACAAGTCAAAATGCTTATAGAGATCTCAGAGATATCGACAAGTCATTTGTACATGCAGAAATTTGGAGACCTCGACAAGCCAAGTTCACTTATAGAGAACTCAGAGACCTCGAAAAGTCAAAACACTTATAGAAAACTAAGAGATCGCGATAAACCATTATACTTATCGAGATGTCAGTTCTCTATAGTTCAAACTGGAGATCTCGATATAAACCTCCAGTACAGAATGCAGACCAGTTAAAGATCCAAGATTATCAATCAACAAATAAATCAATCACTAATTTGAAAATACTACAAAAAGCAGATTGAAGAGTACAATATCAAAGGCCAAGATTAACTGACAAAGTAAAGTCACGGACATGCACGATTTGCAAAGATACACTAAGTCAGAAATGAAAAGCCTTAGTTAATCTAAAGTAGGGTTTAGTACATGATATTGCATGTTGTGTAAAACCTGTGTTTACTATTTTATAAAGTAAACACCGGATGCTTTATTTTTAGAAGTAACAAAAAAAGATCTAGAATTTCTTGTAACTCTCTCAAGGAAGAAGATAAGTTCTTTATCAACAAAGAACCCAGAAATTTGTAGCAAGACATACTTGATTTTAATATAAAATTAAGTGAGTTTTGAAGATAGTGTGTTCATGTACATGTTTTATCATTTCTGTTAAAACACTTTTTCTCTACAAATTAGATTGTTTTGTTCACCATATCCATAATATTTCAAAACGCTTAAAATATCCAAAAACACATTCACCCCCCCCTTGTTGTATTCATTACCTAACAAGTGGTATCAGTGCAAAATCTGAAAGCAAATAGATTAAAGATCTTGGAAGAATGAATGCGCAGAAGCTTAGCAGTATCAAGATCCCTACATTTGACAGATCTAACTACATATTATGGAAAAAGAAAATGATGTTATTCATAAGGATGGCCAATGCATTATAAGTTAAGATTTTCAAGAATGGCCCTTTCACCACCATGGAAAGAGTTTAGGAATCTACCGATGGAGACATGGTCATTCCAGCACATTATGCTCCTAAAGATCCTTCACAATATACTGAACCTGAAAAGGAAACTGGATAGTGGCTTGCTACTGATTTTAATAGAGTCACTTGACAATGTGATGTACAATAACATTATCAACTGTGACATAGCCAAACAGATCTGGGAGAAAATAGAGATTTTATGTGAGGGGACATAAGAAGTTAGGTCAAACCAAAGGAGGATTTTAGTTTCTCAGTATGAGGGGTTTATGGCTAAACCAAAGGAAGGAATTACTGAAGTTTTTGAAAGGTTCAATAAATTGATGAATATCTTGCAGCTACATGATAAATATTATGAAGCTGAGGAGGTGTGACGCCACAAAATCCGGGGCCAGGGATCTAGGAGGCCACACTCTCTTGAATCATGTATAACACTTATATTATACCACAATATATAAATACTCACACCTTTACGACCCCACACTTATCACACACACACACACACACTTATAGGTTATTATCTTGGAAACGAACCATTCATTACTAGAGTATGTCAATCCACAAAATGAGTAATTATTACAACCCAAAAGTGATTATGTCTTACCTCTCTTATTACTTTTTTGTATCCCCTTATTCTTCGGATATAATTTGATCCTTCTAGACCAAATCTCAATTTGTTTGACCAATCGCGTATTCAACCAAGAAGAATAAGACATGATTGTGCTGTAGAACGGGTTCTCGCGGAAATAACCTTTAAGTAAGGTTAGTCCGTCGGCCAAATATCCATTTCTTATTTATCACCTTACATAAGTCATACATGTAAATAAGTCGGACTAAAAACAACTGAAAACCAATCCAGCTTATTCGATCTACCTGAGGTACAGCACCAAACATCCTACGGAACAGCTGGCCGTTTCCTACCCGTTTCCTGGCTGTGAGTTTCATGATAGGCATCTTGATTCACTGTTATGTTGTGTCAATTTAAGAAAACAAGTGTGAGCTATAAAGCCCAGCATAATAATGTACAGTATGAAATGACTCTATAATAAACTCAAGTATAATACCATATATGATGAATATGTTTTATTCGAAAATAATTTTCCTCAGTGATGCACACATTCTTTCGAAAACAATTCTTTAGTATATTTATTATCCTGCGAATACCTTAATGGTAAACCCAACACCTAGGCTTGGGTTACAGTATTGCATCACAATTCCAATTTGAAGAATAGGACATTCACTTGGAGCTACCACATACGATGATCAGTCGTACTACGGAAAATCAGTAACCTTTTCTACTATTAGAAGGATGACATCTTCTTATACAGGTTATCACCCTTGCCGCATACGGGCTATGTGTCCCATTTCGGGTATACACACACTTCGCAGGTCCTTAGGTACATATAGTATCGTCTCCTACGATAATGGCAGTCTACCCAATACACGAAGTACTGGATCTCTACCCCTCCTTTGTCCTTTAGGAAATCCTATCATATCCCAAGAACTCGTACTCCTCGAGTTTCCAAATCATTTAGCTTATTGATAGGCACAACTCATGTTGCTAGCATATATATATATATATGTACTTTCGAGAATTTTCGGAGGAAGTACTAGGATAATGTGAGTTGACCGTTGTCAACCGATAATTAAATGAGGGGGAGTTTCTTTTGAAACTATATTTAAAATATTTAAAATAAGTCGAGATAATATTCTTCGACGATCTGAAATTATTCGAATGATTTTCTGAAATTCAGAAAGTCTTTTAAATCAGGTTTTATGATTTTTAAATCATATTAAATCATTTAATAGATAATTAATAATTAAATAATTAAATAATAATCATTAAATAATTAAACTTCGAATAATTATATTTTAAAAGAATATTTGAAATAATATTCCTCAACTAATATGTGTTTAAGTAATTTAAAGTAATCTTTAATAATTATTCGAGTTTGAAATAAATAATCGTTGGAGAATAATTCTCTTATATTAAATGAATACATGAAATAATATCCATTATTCGAATAATTAAATATAGTTGAGGGAATACGATATTTGGAAATCGTTTTAATAAAAGTTCGAGGTATTTAATGTTTCGCAAGTGTACATTGAGTCCCTTAGAATAAAATAAGTACGGACTTTAATCGTCCAAAACATCATCGGAATGATTCTCGGATTTTCATTTTAAAACTCCGACCGACTCTCAGTCTTATAATTATACATCACGCTCATGGCGGCGTTAAAACATTCTACGACATATACATATCGTAACTCCATCGCTATATATGCGAAAACTCAAATACTTAGTATCATGACAAGCATGGCATTTATGTAAAAGATAAAAAACAAACCTTTTACAACACAATAGTATATGGAGTTGGGTGCGTAAACTTGCCTGGGTACTTTGAGGTGGAGGATGCTCTAGGGTCCGCTCGGAAATCTATAACCATAAACATAAACCGTTTCGTTAGATCCCGTTCTTGTTTACGGCGACTCGTACACATA
The DNA here is from genome assembly GCF_009905375.1 of Apium graveolens. Lineage (NCBI taxonomy): Eukaryota > Viridiplantae > Streptophyta > Magnoliopsida > Apiales > Apiaceae > Apium > Apium graveolens. The sequence goes on from NC_133647.1 coordinate 27,222,960, forward strand.
TACTACTTATTATTTGTTATTTCAACTCATTTTACCCTTATTATCAGCTTAAGTACTTATTCATGTCACGGTCACTTCCTTTTCGAAGTACCTTATGTCCGTTTATATTTTCATCGTCGGCTCCGCTCATGATTCCTAACGGTTCTCTAATCGCGCGGTCTCGGTTCTGATATTTTTATAACATTGAAAAATCCTTATTTTTACTTGAAATTTTTATAGCAGTTAAGAAACTCTATTTTCCACTCTTTGTAAAAATTTCATGATTTATGAATATTTTTAAGTTGATCATTTCTATTCCCAAAGTTTATAATTCGTAGCAGTTTTTGTCGCGTAAATCACTTTTACTAAAACGGTCATAACTTTTGATCCGTAAATCGGAATTAAGAGATTCAAGCGCCTAAAAAATCCTTATAACATTTTATTTCATAATCAAATGTTACTTTGCAAGAAACTACAGTTTATACATTCCGGATTTTCTGCAGAAACTTAATATTGAGTTTTATTCGTTTTAGCGAGATTTCGATTACGATCCGAGTTTCGTTTACATCTTAAATCTCTATACTACCACCAACAATCATAAAATCATCATACCAACACTAAATCCTCTCAATAACATCATGTTCTTGAGGCAACAATCATCAACCTTAGAACTAATTAATTAAACATCAAGATTATAACAAATCAACCACTAAGACTAAGTTTGTAACTAGGTTTTCAAAGATTCTTGAACTTAAACCTTAAATAAAGATTGGTCAAATATTTATACCTTTCTTAAAAGCTTGAGATGTGTTCCTGATGATGGTGAAGTCTTGGGCATGCTTGGTAGGGTTTTTAGAACCTAGATCAACAATTAAAATCAAGAAACCAAAGAAAAGTTACTATTTATACTATTCATTATCACTTTTCTTGAATTTATTTCACCCATCAAAGCTCAATAAAATGAGCTCAAAAATTTATCTTACCTTATTTTAGGATGTATAAAGCTTGGGATTTAATTTTGGATTTTCGCCATGGCTAGAACTTGGGGTTTTGAATTTGATTTGCTTCTTTTTCTTGTTTGGGCTGAATGGAGAAGAAAGTGAGGGGGAGAGAGATTTTTGTGTGCTTCTTGATTGATTCTCTTGAAAGATTGTATTGTATAATTGTATATATTTTAGTATATATCCTAGGACTAGATAATCTTGGCATATCTTAGGATATATCTTGCTAGCTTCCTAGGTTACAAGCTAATCTATTTAGTTTAGATTTTAGCTTTACTATTCCTAGCTTTAGCTCATCATGCTTCCTAGTTTATGTTACTATTTGGTAACCTAGCCATGGTTAGTTTCTTACCATTATTAGTTAGTTTAGTTGGTTTGGTTCTATACGTTTATTTATTCGTTTACGCGTTTGCTTGGTCGTTTATTCGTTTTTGAAATAATTTCTCGTAAACGGTTCGCGGTGTAAATCCTTTCGTATACATTCTTTATGTTTTAAAGTATCGTTCTTGGATATAAATCCGTAGGATTTTAATTTCATAATTATATTGTGATTCCCGTAATCCTTGATGGTTCATAGATACGGTCATATTTCAAAGTTCATTTTCTTCGAAAACTAATGGCATTTACATACACGTATTTGGTACGTATAATCATGTTATCAATTCCGAAACTTAATTTCTCATGCACAACATATTGTGGGCTAAAAAGTTTTTCCCGTCTGTCAGGGTTACTATTCATTAAGTGTTTTACAAAGTCTCAAAAATTCGAGTTATTATAGGAGCTTAACCTAAACTTCCTGCTAGCTCTTCCTGACCATCTTGGACAGAAAATATCAGCCACGAGAGAAGGAAGAGATTTAAGCAGAATGACTCTGGAAGTTCTATATGGAATCTTGAAAACTTATGAACTTGAGATGCTGCAGAGAAAGTCATTGAAAGCACACCTTGGACATGTTGTTAATGGTTCAAGTGCTTTGATTGTACATGACAGAGAAGAAAGTGAAGATGAGCAAAATGATCAAGTTCCAATTATTCAAGCTATGGAATAAAAGAACAAAGGACCTCATAAGCAAGTTGTGTTGGAGCTGGAGGAAGATGAATATTACACCTTGGATGAGCTAGATGAAATGGATCAATCCATGGCTTACTTGGCTAGGAAATTTTCCAATAGAAACAATTGGAAACCAAAATTTCAGTATAATTCAGTTAGCAAAGGTGGCTACAAAACTGAATTTGTGGATAGATCAAAGATAAGGTGCTTTAACTGTGATGAGTTGGGTCACCTTGCTACTGAATGCATAAATCCTAAAAAGATGAATAAGGATAAAGCTTACTTGGAACTAGAAGGAAAGTATGAAGCTCTCTTGAAGAAACAGTCTGGAAAAGCCTATATTGCAGAAGGAAAGAGTTGGGATGATACTGATGTTGATGATGAGGATGAAGAAATTGGAAACTATGCACTTATGGCTTTTGAGCATGATGAAGCTGTTAAATATATTTGATAATGTCATGTGTAATATGATTTGTGTTTAGTTTTCAGATCTTATCTAACATGACAAATCAATACTTAACTGGAAATCAGCACTTATACTGAAGACAGAACTTAAGATATTAGAACTTAAGTTATCAGAACTTAAGTGATCAGAAGATATTTATCAGGAGATAATATCAGGACTTAAGATGACTTTCAGATAAGGCAGGCGGCTGATTGAAAGGAAAGAAGATCGAGACTAAGACAGAAAGAATTATGCATGAAGAAGGAATTGTATGAAGAATAGAATACTTGGAAGAAAAGATAACTGGTTGATATATTTTAGGAAGCAGAATTATATTCCATATCAATTAGAATTTATCTTGTAACTGTGTAGTATATAAACACAGGCATAGAGTTTACACTATAAGTATTACGATTATCGAAGTTATTATTCTTTGTAACTCTAGCAGCTCTCGTGATAATTTGTTCATCACTGAGAGAGGACAGTTCCATATTGTAACATAATTTATTGTGTTGAATAAAATCTGTTTTCTGTTACTTGAGTTCTTATAATCGATTTGATTGTGCTAAACACTATATTTAACCCCCTTCTACAGTGTGTGTGACCTAACAAGTGGTATCAGAGCTATCTGTTAACACACAAACAGTTTAAGATCCAAAAACAATCATGTCTGAAGAAGAAACTCCAACCAAGCCCACCAAAACTGAAGAACCTCCAAAAACCATAACCCATAGTCGATATGAGACTATAAGAGTTCCCATGTTGAAACCTTTTGAGTATTCCATATGGAAAGTGAAGATGGCTATGTTTCTGGAAGCTAAAGATCCAGAATATCTCGAAAGGATTTATGAAGGACCACATATGCCAACCAAACTCTCTGTGGAAGTTGCAGGTCAGCCATCAAAGTCTGTACCAAAGGAGAAAAGTGATTACACTGCTGAAAATATCTCATCGATTGCAAAGGATGCAAAGGTAAGACACTTGCTGCATAGTGCCATTGATAATGTCATGTCAAATAGGGTAATTCAATACAAGGCTGCAAAGGAGGTATGAGATGCTTTGGAGACAAGATGTCAGGGAACTGATGCAATCAAGAAGAACAGGAAGACAATACTCACTCAAGAGTATGAGCACTTTGACTCAAAGCCTGATGAGTCATTAACTGATTTATATGACAGATTTGTCAAACTCTTGAATGATTTGTCACTAGTTGACAGAGAGTATGATATTGAAGATTCAAATCTTAAATTCCTGTTAGCACTTCCTGAAAGATGGGATTTGAAGGCCACAATAATAAGAGATAACTATAATCTTGATGAAACAACTCTTGATGAAATTTATGGGATGCTCAAGACTCATGAACTTGAGATGGAACAAAAAAGCAAGAGGAATGGAAGAAAGTCAAGAACAGTTGCTTTTGTGGCTGAGGAGGAAATTCCCAAAGAAGCTGCCTCAAAGAAAGGCAAGGGCAAGGCTCTTATCACAAAGTATGATACTGAGTCATCAAGTTTTGATAGTGATGATGACTCAGAAACTGAAAGTATATCTGAGATAGACCTTGATGAAGTGATGATGAAGTTGTGTGCTCTTATGGTGAAAGGAATCACAAAGATTGCATACAGGAAATTCAGAAGAGGAAAGAAGTTTTCCAGGAAAGGTGCAAGTTCTGAAATGAAAGGTTTCATAAAATCTGAAGGCAAAGGAGGAAAGTCTGACATAGGAGATTACTCAAATGTTAAATGCTACAACTGTGGTAAGAAATGCCACATATTTCCAGATTGCAGAAAAGGGAAAAGTGACAAAGGCAAGGCTCTTGTCACAAAGAAGAAAAGCTGGCCAGATGCTTCAGATTCTGAGGATGAGGAAAACTATGCCTTGATGGAAAATGCTGATAGCAGTTCTGATACTGCTGACTTAAAGGTACCTCAAACTACTTATGCCTTTCATACTGATGATATTACTGAGTTGAGAAGATATCTTAAAACCATGTTCATTAGTTATAAAGATCAAACTTTAACATGTGAAAGATTAACTTCTGAAAATCTTGCTTATAAAAAGAGGAATGATTATTTAGAAAAAGAGTTAGTCATGTTCCATCAAACTCAGAAAGATAGAGATGATGCCTTTTATGTTAGGGATAAAGTGTTAAAAATGAATGAATCTCTAAAAACTGAGTTAGAAAAGGAAAGAGAGATTATCAGGACTTGGACTAACTCTGGTAAAGGAACTCAGGATATTCTTAGTAGTGGAAACTGGAAAGAGGGCTTAGGTTATGGAGATGATAAGAACAGTAAGGGAACTGTAGAAACTGAGCATATAGTTGTTAAACAAAAATCAAAGGTAAATCATGTTAAGTTTGTAACTGCAAAGTCTGATATTGAGAAATCAGAAGTTAAGGAGAAAGTAACTACTGACAAACCTAAACAGGATAAGCCAACTGAAGTTAACATAGGCTTAATGACTAAAAAGCAGCTTAAACATAAGCTGAAAGATGTTAAGAATGTAAACAACGTAAAGCCACCTAGGAAAAATAGGAATGGAAAGGAAGGTGTGGACAAAAGTAACAATTATAAGCCTGTTCCTAATGCTCCTAGAAAAACTTGTCATAAATGTGGAAGTTCTAACCATCTGGCTTCTTTTTGCAGGAAGAATAAGAATATAAACTCCTTACCTTCAAAATCAGGAGTTAAGAGTCAGTCTGTTAGATATAAGCCATAAAATCCTTGTTTTCATTGTGTTAGTATATGGCATTCCATTTATACTTGTAAGGAATATCATAGTTTGTACTATGATTACTATCAAATAAAACCTTCTATAAAGAAAGTTAACATTATTCCTTCTAGTATAAGTTCTGATGCAAAGTCTGATATTGCAAATTCTGATAAGAAAACTGTTATAAGCTATGATACTAAATCCGCTGCAAATGTTAACAAACTTAAAAAGGCCAAAGGATTCAAGCAAGTCTGGGTCCTTAAAACTAATCATTAGTGGTCTTTGTGATTGCAGGGCAACAGGAAGAACATCCTAGTTCTGGACAGTGGATGTTCAGGACATATGACTGGAAATAAAGCCCTGCTATCAGACTTTGTGGAGAAAGGTAGCCCAGGTGTTTCTTATGGAGATGGCAATATTGGAAAAACTCTGGGATATGGCAATATCAATCTTGGGAATTTTATCATTAAAAAAGTAGCTCTGGTCTTAGGACTTAAACACAATCTGCTGAGTATGAGTCAAATCTATGATAGAGGTTATCATGTGGATTTATTTGAAGAACACTGTGAAGTTGTAAGTAAATCTACAGGAAAAGTTGTTCTTAAAGGATACAGGCATGGTAACATTTATGAAGCCAAGCTTTCAACAAGTACTAATGGTTCTACAATCTGTCTGTTAAGTAGAGCATCAATTGAAGAAAGATGGGATTAGCACAACAAACTCTCTCATTTAAATTTTAACAATATAAATGAACTAGTCAAGAAAGATCTTGTGAGAGGACTACCAAAATCAGTATTTGCTCCTGATGGCCTTTATGATTCATGTCAGAAAGCAAAACAAAAAAAATCTTCATTCAAGAGCAAGACTGAATCATCAATTCTTGAGCCTTATCACCTACTACATGTTGATCTATTTGGTCCAGTTAATGTCATGTCTATTACAAATAAGAAATATGTTATGGTTATAGTGGATGAGTTCACCAAATACACATGGGTTTATTTCTTGCACACAAAAAGTGAAATTGCATCTATCTTGATTGATCATGTCAAGCAACTGGATAAATTGGTCAAAGATTCTGTGAAGATCATAAGAAGTGATAATGGCACTGAGTTCAAGAATTTGATCATGGAAGAGTTCAGTAAAGACCAAGGAATCAAGCAGGAATTTTCTGCTCCTGGAACTCCACAGTAAAATGGAGTTGTTGAAAGAGAGAATAGAACTCTTATTGAAGCTGCACGAACTATGCTTGATGAAGCAAAGTTGCCAACCTACTTTTGGGCTGAAGCTGTGCAGACTGCTTGTTTTACTCAAAATTTAACACTTATCAACAAGCATGGAAAAACACCATATGAGATGGTGAAGAAAAAGAAGCCAAATCTGAAGTATTTTCATGTATTTGGATGCAAGTGTTTTGTTCTTAAGACTCATCCCGAACAGCTATCCAAATTTGATCTAAAAGCTGATGAAGGAATTTTTGTTGGATATCCACTTTCTATAAAAGCCTTCAGAGTCTATAATTTAAGAACAAGGGTTGTCATGGAATCTATCAATGTCTCTTTTGATGATAAGAAGATTACTGGACTTGAAGATTTCAATGATCATGATCAGCTGAGATTCAAAAATGAAGTTTTAAATTATGATTCTGTAAATCCTGATACTGCAAACTCTGACGGATTAAACTTTGATGTTATTGAAACTGTGGTGACTACGCCTAAGGAAAATGCACCTGTGCAGGGGGAGCATATTGAAGATCTAACCACATCTCAAGAAGCATCAGAACCTACAATAGGCTCTTCAAGTTCTGATGGGCCAAGTTCTGATAATTCTGGAAACTCATGTTCTGATATTTCTGGAAACTCAAATAATGAAGGATCCAAATCAGAGAGCATAATTTCAGGGGGAGCATCAGAAAATATTGATGGAGACAACATGGATCATGGGGGAGAATCCAGTTCTAGAGAAAACCTTCCATCTGCAAGGAAGTGGACTAAAGCACATACACCTGACTTAATTATTGGAAATCCTGATGCAGGTGTCAAAACTAGAACAACTACATCAAATGAATGTCTTTATCATTCGTTTCTTTCGCAGTCTGAACTAAAGAAAGTGGAAGAAGCTCTTCAAGATGTTGATTGGGTGCAAGCAATGCAGGAAGAGTTAAATGAATTTGAAAGAAATAAAGTCTGGACCCTAGTGCCAAGACCAAAGAACAAGTCTATTGTTGGCACAAAGTGGGTGTTCAGAAATAAAACTGACAGTGATGGCATAATTATAAGGAACAAAGCAAGGCTGGTTGCAAAAGGATACTCTCAACATAAGGGAATTGATTATGATAAAACATTTGTACCAGTTGCTAGATTGGAAGCCATAAGGATATTTTTGGCTTATGTTGCTCACAAAAAGTTTAAAGTCTTTCAAATGGATGTGAAAAGTACTTTTCTTAATGGAGAATTGGGAGAGGAAGTATATGTTGAACAACCTCCAGGCTTTATAGATCCCAAATTTCCAAATCATGTCTACAGGCTTGATAAAGCACTTTATGGCCTTAAGCAAGATCCAAGAGCATGGTATGAGATATTAGCTCAGTTTCTTCTGGAAAGTGGATTTAACAGAGGAACTATAGACAAAACATTGTTCTACCTCAACCATAGAAAGGACTTACTTTTGGTGCAAATATATGTTGATGATATCATTTTTGGTTCTACAAATGACAGACTTTGTAAGAAGTTTGTCAAGCTGATGCAGTCAAAATATCAAATAAGTATGATGGGAGAACTTAACTATTTTATGGGCCTTCAAGTCAATCAGAATGAAGAAGGAACTTTTATTTGTCAATCTAAGTACACTAGAAATTTGTTGAAGAAATTTGGAATGCAAGATTGTTCAAGTGCATCCACTCCTATGGCCACTGCAACAAAATTGGATAAAGAAACTGGTAAATTAGTAGATATTACTGATTACAGAGGTATGATTGGCTCTCTACTCTATCTAACTGCAAGTAGACCTGATATCATGTATGCTACCTGTCTTTGTGCAAGATTTCAAGCAGATCCAAGAGAACCTCACTTAACAGCTGTGAAAAGAATTTTTCAAGTACCTTAAGGGTACAGCTGATCTGGGATTGTGGTATCCTAGAGAATTAGACTTTAAGCTAATAGGTTACTCAGATGCATATTTTGCAGGATGCAAAATTGACAGGAAAAGCACAAGTGGAAGCTGCCAATTTCTTGGAGGCAGATTGGTTTCTTGGTTTAGCAAGAAACAGAAGTCAATTTCCACATCAACTGCAGAAGCAGAATACATTGCTAAAGGAAGCTGTTGTGCACAGATTCTTTGGATGAAGAATCAGTTACTAGATTATGGGTTAGAATTTTCTAAAATCCCTATTTACTGTGATAATCAAAGTGTTATCGCTATGACAGGTAATCCAGTTCAACACTCAATGACAAAGTACATCAGCATAAGGTACCACTTCATAAGGGAACATGTGGATGAAGGTACAGTGGAATTGCATTTTGTTCCCACAGATCAACAACTAGCAGATATCTTCACAAAACCACTATGTGAAGCTACTTTTACAAGATTGGTAAATGAACTTGGAATGGTTTCAGGTTCTTTCTCCAAATCTGCTTAGTTTATGTTCTGATACATCAGACTTTATGATCAGTGTTTACAGATATTACATCTTTGTGTATTCTGTGCTTAATTAGAAATTTTCTAAGTGCTGATTGTTGTCTGATATGAATTTCTAAACTCTGATAGTGATATGAATGTTTCTGTGACTATTCAATCCAATGAGGATAACTGTGCTAGATGCTAAACTAGTAGTCTTTAATATACTAAAGATCCCATGTTTGAAGTAATTGTTTATGTGGAAATATTTTAACACAAGCAAATTCTGATATTGAGCTTAGTTAAGTTTACTTTGTGTATCTTATTACTAAGTCAAAAACTAGAATAGTGTTTCTTATATGTTAAGTTCTGATGTTAGTAAATCTGGTGGATGAACTAAGTGTTGATAAGCCTCACTTATCAAAAGAAAAAGAAAAGAAAAGAAATAAAAATCAGGTACTCCTTTGAGATCTAGAGTAAAAATGTGGAAGGGAACACCCAAGTGCATTGCTGGTATTAAGTAATATGCATTAGAAAAGCAAAATAAAATTTTCTTGGTGACTTTTCACACTCTATGATTACTGGAGAAATACTCTGATAACAACATAAATTCTGATAAGCAGTCGTGACTCAATTACACTGAGAAGCCACTGTAAAATAGAATTTCAAAAGATGCATAAAATGAGCACAAAACAGTTGAGGTGGACTCATGCATGAACCCATTCTAAAGTAGACTTCAGAATAATGACAGATTTTGAGCAAAGTTCTTAGTTATGCCTTATTTCTAAGATGTACTGAAGTGAATCAGACTTTACTCTTTTTCTGATATTTAGCTTAATGCACACACTTACACTCCATATGAATGATGAAAATTACTGTGGTGATCAATGTTATTTTAGATTAACAGTCTATGTGTCAGATTGCATAAATTCTGAGGACAAGTTCTGATGGAAGTTCTGATGATTAAGTTCTGATGAAACCATATCAGTATTTGTGTGAAGAATTACAGGAATACACATTCACTTTTCGAGTTAAGGAGCCATATTCTGATGACTTTTAAATCCTGATAATAATCAAGTTTTGATGTTGACGTGACAGTATTTATTTACTTGGTTTATTTTTGGTCATTACTTGAATGATAATATTTTTACAGAATATTGGTTAATGTGAGATAAAACAGTCATAATCATTGTGGGTTAGTGGTTAGCGTGTATGTCTTGAAAACCTGCATGCGCACAGTAATTATTATTATATCCCATGCCCATTAACTCTAGCTTTAGATCTTTTACTAACTGTTATTATTACACATCAGTCTAGGGAGTCGAGGGATCATTGTTTTTACTTGTAATGTTTAACCAGTCCTCGCGTCCCTTAGTATTCCATTGCCTATTTAAATGACTGATCATTCATCAGTAAAACCACATCTGTTTATTTCTCTCAAACAATGGAACATTTCAGTTGGTTTTACTCTTATGGCACAGAAACTGTGCACATTTTTTGAAATGGAATTCCGACTCCATATCCTATCAACAACATTCCATTTGTCATCTGGATTCAACTTCCAGAGAACATTAAAAATGATATGTTATCTTTCCAAAGAGAAGCTCATCTTCGTATTCTTAAACAGCAGGAGTAAATCATTCGTCTTGATGTTCTCTTTGTTGAAAGTAGGAAGAAGAATTAATTGTTATCCATCTGTTTCTCTTCACCGTCAGCTTTGTCAGGCTTCTTAGATTAGGAATAAGGCTGTTGATGTTAGGAATCGTAGAATAGGACTATCTTGTAATTTTTGCATGTAATTGTTAAATTTCATCGAATGTAATCATCTGATATATCAATGAAATTTTCATTAATTGCAAGATTTGTTCTTTGTTTCTCAAATTACGTGACTGTGCATGTTTACTTGAAATTTATTAATCTTTACTTCATCGACTTTCAATTTTATTTTATGATGAATGTGTTGATTAAATTCTGTTGATTTGAGGAAACAACTGAGGAACATATTTCCACATCAGATACTATTGTTTTAGAAGCTGAGAAGGTTTCTTCTCTGAAAGATACTGTAACTGGGAGTTATAGGCTCCTCAAAAGGCTTAGAAAGTTAAATTCTGATGATAAAGCTCCTACATTGTCTCTGCCTTTGAAGAAGTTAAAGAAACAGAGAGCTCATAGGGACATAGTTGAGTCAGATTCAGATGTAGTGGAAGCAACTAAGGAAGGGGATCAGGAATCTCTGATCTCAACAGAACCAGTTTTTATTGAATCACTTCCTTCTGCACAACTAGAAACTGCACAACCAGAAACTGCTCAAGCTAAAAAACTTACACTTCTTATGTCACCTATAGTTGATCCAGTACATACTGAAGAACCAGGTACAAGTGCTGAAATTGATATTCATAACTTAATTGTGCCTGAGGTTTTGTACTTGGAAGCTCCACCAATTCAACTGACTCCACCAACAACATCAATTTTGAATGTTGATCAGAACCTGGCTGCAGATCAGAATTTAAGGGATGATGTTGAAGCCTCTATAGCCTCACATACTACTGTTTTACCAGAGGATGCTGATACTACAGGATCTATAAGTTCTGATGCTGCCAATGAAGAAATTATTGGTGAAGCTGCTGCCAATTTAGATGCTGATGCAGCTGGTCCATCAGGACATGCACCTCAACAAACTGTTCATAAAGCTGATTTAGTCAAGAAGTTTGTTACAGGGGAAGCACCAGTACCTTGGAGTGAAACTCCTAGAGGAAAGGACTGGACTAAGGAATGGAACTCAGTTAGTTTTGTTCTTTCTGAAAAGATTCTTGCTGAGCATCTTGCAAAAGCTGATGAAATGCTGATAAATGATGATTTCAAGGTACAATTGAGAGTTACTGCATTGAGTACAAGGCACCTTCTAGGTCAACACTCAATAACTCATGACAAGGTGAACAAAATTCAGGAAGCTCTAATCCAGCAAGATATGAATGTGAAACTTGAAAAGAACAGATTTTTCAAGCCAGCCTTTGACAGAATTGCCTACATTCAGAAAACTCAGAAGAAGCAACAAACTCAAATTGAAGAAATTCTGAAGAATCAAGCTTCTCACCAAAATCAACTCAATGAGATCCAATCCTCAGTGGAATTGCTTGTCTCTCTTCTTTTACCTGCTGATGCCAAAAAGGGGGAGAAAGTGATTAAGTCCAAATACAAATCTATTCAGACACTGAAAGGAAAGGATGATGGAAATGATGACCAGGGAAACTCTGATAAGGGTAGAGGTCAAGGTCAAGGCAAAGGGTTTTCATCAAGTAAAGCTAGAATTACAAGTCAAGGAACAAGTTCTGATACTGGGAGAAGAATAAGTTCTGATACCGGTAAAAGGATAAGTTCTGGTGAACATCTGGAACTTAATGAAGAAATTTCAAGGGAGTTATTTCTTAAAGAAAATCCATGAATGGACTTTGAGAGTCTAAAGGAAGAAGAAGCTAGACTCAAAGTAGAAGGTGTCAAGACAAAATCTAAAACTTCTGTTTTGAAAGAAAATTTCCAAAACCTAGGGTATTGTGATAAAGGAAAGAACAAATTCTGAGGCAATCAAAGCCAAATCACAAATGGAAATTGATCCAAGGTCCAAAGGCAAAGAATAATTTGATGAACCTGTAAAGGTTTATATGCCAGTCATGGATGAAGAAATAACTGATGATAAAGAAGATACTAGTCTTACTCTGATTTCAAAGAAGATTTCTCAAACAACCTCTGATATGGCTCATGTTGTTCAGAGTCAAGATTTAGTAAGTTCTGATATGACAGTGAAGCAAGCAACCTCTGACTTAGCTCAAGTTGGCTTGATATCAAAAGATAAGGAAAAGGAAACCTCTGACATTGCTCATGTTAAACCTTAAAAAATACTCCTACCAGGATTCATCAAAGCTAAACAGGCTCAACCTTTGAAGACTGCAACTAGTGGTTTTGAAACAAGAGTTGTTACAGGAAAGGAAGCAAGAGATAAATCCGGATTGGGTAGTTCTGATGAAAGAAGAGTACATAACACTACCAATGATCCAACTTCCTTAAGTGAACCAGGTGTTGGAGCAACTCCTGAAAGATTGAATCGACTTGAATCTGTACAAATGGTTTACCATACCTTCTTGAAAGAGCATATCTTGTTATATTTTATGACAGATGGAAGGGTATACCAGATTAAGCAGAATGCTATACCACTGAAGTATTTTGAAGAACTGGAACATGTTCTATTCCTACTTCAAGTGAAAGACAGATTAACAGATAGTGTTGCAGGGTATTTAAAGTCTCAAATTCAAAGACAGGAGAAGCTTTATTCTGTAAAGTCTGACAGCACATACTGTCCCAAGTACAGAGATCACAAAGGTGATATTGTCGATATGAAGCCTAACTCTGCTAAAATTATAACTACTTTTCTGGGTTATAAAGCTGTGGAATTCAATCTAGAGTCTGATGAGGCATATCTGGTTAGACTAGATCAGGAGATAAGAAAAGCTAAGATAAATGATCTCAGAGCAGCTATTTTTCAAACTGGAGAAGATACAACTAAATTGATAAATGCTAAAGGAGGATGGTTAATGAACTTGAATATGATGAGAGATGTTTGTTTAAGAACTATCTCAGGACAACTCCTAATATCAAAGAGATCAGAAATTGAAATTGAAGCCAAGTCAAAGATCTACAACTGCTTAAATTCTGAAGTGTATACAGACTGAAGCTGTTATCAGAAGTTAAAGATGGTAAAGCTGAAAGGACTGTAAGTTGTAGTTATCTAGTCAAATTCTCATGCATTTGTACTTAATGTTTTTGACATCATCAAATATCTGTTGAACTTGTATATTATGCTAATTTACAAGTTGGGGGAGATTGTTAGATATATTTGATAATGTCATGTGTAATATGATTTGTGTTTAGTTTTCAGATCTTATCTAACAGGGCAAATCAATACTTAACTGGAAATCAGCACTTATACTGAAGACATAACTTAAGATATCAGAACTTAAGTTATCAGAACTTAAGTGATCAGAAGATATTTATCAGGAGATAATATCAGGACTTAAGATGACTTTCAGATAAGGCAGGCGGCTGATTGAAAGGAAAGAAGATCGAGACTAAGACAGAAAGAATTATGCATGAAGAAGGAATTCTATGAAGAATAGAATACTTGGAAGAAAAGATAACTGGTTGATATATTTTAGGAAGCAGAATTATATTCCATATCAATTAGAATTTATCTTATAACTGTGTAGTATATAAACACAGGCATAGAGTTTACACTATAAGTGTTACGATTATCGAAGTTATTATTCTTTGTAACTCTAGCAGCTCTCGTGATAATTTGTTCATCACTGAGAGAGGACAGTTCCATATTGTAACAGAATTTATTGTGTTGAATAAAATATATTTTCTGTTACTTGAGTTCTTATAATCGATTTGATTGTGCTAAACACTGTATTCAACCCCCTTCTACAGTGTGTGTGACCTAACAGAAGCATCCACTTCAAAATCAGAGGTGCCAACTCTAACCACTATTGATTTAAATGCTAGTCAATATAAGGAGACTGTGGAAAAGATGAGTGTAGAGATATTTCATATGCACACTAGCATGGTAGTAGCTACTGAGGAAGTCAGTAGGCTATCAAAAGATAATGAGAAGCTTGAGAGTGAGAAGCAAAAGTTGGATTTGCTGCTTGTGGAGCTTGAGTCATTCAAGCAAGAAAATGAATATTTGAAAAACAAGCTGAAGTATGTTGCTGAAATTGAAGTTGTGTTAGGGAGAAGCTGGAAAAGAATGAAGTAAAGTCGAAGTGTTTTAGGAATGCATCTGAGTTGGTTGGTCGGTACCATGAGAAAAACAAGCCATGTGCTAACATAGCTATTGGTCTTGATTATGATGCTTTGAACATCAACAAGAAAGCTGTAGGTGGTAAAGGAAAAGCAACTGAAAACGATGATGTCCTAGCCATGCTGAGAAAGGTTGGTTCACCTATGTTCAAAGCATGTGAAGTAGACTTCAATGAAGAAGAGTTGATCATAAAGCAAGAAATTACTGATGAAGACAATGAAAAGAAAAAAAACAGAAACAACTCCAACTTCCAAAGTTGAAAAGAAGCCCATGGTCAACCAAGACTCCAAGACACATGTCAACGAAGTGAAAAATGAAGATGCAAGGAAGAAAAAGAAGAATAAAAATGGGAAGATTAGGATAAATAAAAGCAACAACTTTGTATTTATTGCAGATGCTTTAAAGGAAACAATGTCAAAAATGTGGCTCAGTAAATCATCTAACTTACCTTTGTAAAAAGTTTGTTAGCAAGCTAGTAGAGGGAGCCTGTAAGTACAATGAAGCAAATGTAAATGATTCATACTCATTCTGTGACAAGTTTGATTGCATTCCTTACAACTTGAAAGTGATGAAAAGTTGCCATAAGCTCAGAGTAGACCTCAAAGAAGTACATGTTGGGTCTGCATCAAAAAAGGAGAATGCACAATAGTCCATGAACACTATTCTTTTTGAAACAACTCATTCTAATTCTACTCATTCTATAAACAAGAATAAAGTACCCAACACTACTTGGGTTTGTTAGGTCCCGAATTATCTAGAAGGGCGGGGTTGAATACGATAATCACTAAATTAGAAAATTCTTTTGAATCTTTTCCGAATATAAAATTTAGTGCTCGGTTAGTGGTTTCGTGTTCTTGAAAGGAATAGTGTTTGGAACAATAAAATGAGGAACACAAGATATTCGGGGAAATATATATTCGTATATAAATCTGCGAGGGGTGTTTTTACACTCCGATAAATAAATTAACCGGCGACAATCTAAGAACAACAAAGTTCCTAGCTTCTACAAAAATTTACAAATCAAATCCTATACAATGATCTAGCTTTTGTTTGTACTAGGATTTAATTACCGGGTAACGTTTATAATGCCCCTAAGAATATACAAGAGTTAAACCGGGTATTATAACGTTACTCCGATGAGAAGTTAAACGGATAAATAAAAAGCGTGAGCTTCTCTGTAAATTCTTTGCTGCAATCTTCAGCTCTTTGGGAGAGAAGAAGATAAATATAGCAAAATCAATTGCTGAATCTTGTATGCTGCTTGTGTAAACTTGTATATCAATAATGTGTGGCTGAGGAGAGAGGGCTTTGTAACCTGCGACCAAAATCTTTTATTCTCACAAAAAGCTATCTTGCGACCATATACAACTCAATTGGTGACTAGTTAACTTTAACTAACCTGCGACTAATAAAACACAACAACACAAACTAAACACAACCTGCGACAGGTTGTTTTATCCTTAAACAATAGAAAACATAATACTAACCTGCGACTTGCATGGTTAGTTTTGTTTTAATTTCTTTTCTCTTTTTTTTTGTTTTGCTTTTTCTTTCTTTTTGTTTTTTTTTCTTTTTCTATTTACTTTTTCTTTCCTTTTTGTATTTTATTTTTCTTTTTCTTTTGTTTTCTTCTTCTCCTTTTTTTTTTCTTTTTATTTAAGTTTAAATTGTAACTAAATTAATTTATAAAATAAACTTAAATATAACTTATATAAATAAACTAATTTAGATTTATAAAATAAACTTATTTAAATTTTAAAAAATAAACCATTTTAAGTTTATTAAATAAATTATATTAAAGTTCATTAAATAAATTTATTTAATTTATCAATTAAACTTTGAGCTTCGCTAGTCCCTTGAGTAGTTTAGCTGTATACCCCGCGCACCTCTTCTCATACTTTAACAGATAAACGTTCAATCCAAGTACGTTCCTCAACTTAACAATTCTTCTAAAAATAATACCCAGACTCCTTTCACGAGCTGTTGACGCCTAGTGCAACTGGTCTGGTTCACAGACGACTAACCGCGATTCAGGTCTTCGTATTATAGCCTTGATTAAATTGTTATGCTTGTAACAACTTTATTGCTTCGAACACTGACTGTCAATAAACAAATGTACTTTCAGTGGAATCCTTTCTGATACTTTAGATAACGTCTTCATTTCTACTACAATCTTGAATACTTCATTCATTGTTCTTCACCGACGCTTGAACATATAAATGAACTCCTATCAGTGAGTATGACTTCAAGGCTGCAACTGTCTTCTTTAACCTCTGTCTATACCATGTCTTCAATTCTTCAGATTTCTATGCTTCATACACTGTCTATCTTCAATGAATGACAATACACTGAAATCTTCTGGTAGCACTTATACACCGAATCTTCATCATTTCTGAAACCTTGAAAGTCTTTAACCTTTATTCTTGACTGAGGCATGAACATATTAATAAGCTTCTTTTAGTGACCTGTAAACAGACTTCAAGCTTTCTTCTAATCTTTTGATTCTTTGTATTTGCCCTGTCTTCATTTCTTATGATTTCTTGTGTAGTCGTAGTATTATTCACCTGTCCTGTTCTAGTGTTATTCTTGTATTGAGTTATCACCTAACTGTTCATACAGCTACGCAGTCTCACCAACAATCTCCCCCTATTTGATTGTTAAACCGAACAAACAAATTAAATAGAGAGGATAACTCAACTAACAACTTGAAAAAGTAAAGTACCAGGACTTGTAAATATTGCTACTAGTTTTCTGGATCAAATTCTGCATTTCCAGATTTCTTGTGTAACTGAAATGAAGGATGCTTGTTCCTCTAGCACTGAGCTGATCTTCAAGTAGTTTCATCTTCAGTTCCTTGGTTCTTCAAATCTTTACCAGATAATATTTCTCAGTCTTGAAGTAATCATCAGCAGCTTCTTTTGTACAACCACATTTCTAGTTGAGAAGTACATATCTCTCTTGCTTCTCCCCCTATGAGAATCAACTGCTTAAAGGGGATCAACTCCGTCTACCACCTCTCCCGAAAAATAGGATCCGTAGATAAGAACTAACGGTACTCCCCTTTTGGAAAATAGCTTATCCCCTTATGAAGAATAGTGATGAACCAAACCACTTCTTTTGATTACTAGGAAATAACCTTGTGTTTACCACCTCTCCCGTACAATAGGTTCCGTAGTTACAAACATCAATGGTGTGGTGTAGTGTACATGTGCTTTACCTTTTTCCTCATGCCTGCTATTTCACCCCCTTTGTTGAGGAATCCTCCAAACTATTACTTAAGCTTTTATCTCCCCCTTAGAGAAGGAATGTATGTTATTGTCTGAAGGAGTTCTCATATTTTACTTGGTTGGAAAAGAAATAACAAGTCATAGTTTGATCAACCATGTCCCTTTAAATGCTACAGAAATGTCTTCACCGTTGATCATCTTGTTAACCAATATTCCCAACTCCTTATACCTCCCAACTGTGAGATCGCCAATTATTACCAATTGTTAGCTCTCAACTTGTTAGATCTCGGAGTATTCTAATCCAATCTGTAAATTTAGGTCCCTAAGAGTTAGGTTTCAATCATAAACAGATTCGAGACCCGAAGTATCAAGAACCATATTTAGGGATAGGAAATGGGATATGGTGTTTCTCTTTCTTCCTCACTGTGAGTGTGTGATTCTGTTTCGTGTACCTCACAAGTTTTTCACTCTTCTCTCCACTCGTGTTTATACTCATTCTAACAAGTGTATCACTCCTCTCATAACTCCAAAATCCAGTTGTACCTGCAAGGAAATCACCTTAGCCATCCTTATGGAGGTCACATGTGGTACAATGGGAGTTCGCAAATCCCCATCCTTGTTAGACTTGTCAGATGAATCTGAGTCATAATCTACAAGTTGATAGTTTCCCTTTTAGGGTTCCAGATTTGAACTCTAGGAAGGTAAACAATGATCCAAATAATTTAGCATAGAGATCAATGTTCCCTTCTAATGTATGTGAAGACATTTCCTTGTGACTCATCAAGTAATATCTGAATCATTGTCAACAAGTTTCTGATCTGCACCTATGTCAGATCCACTATCCGTAGATGCATCCAGGGGGATTTAAGCCTGGGGAGCTAGACACTGGCCACTGACATATGGCTATTGGATCAATATCCTCTCCTAACACCTGTAAAGGCAATTGGTCCATTAAAGAACCTTGAACAATCGAATCTGACCGTAAAATGGTCAAAACTCTTGTTTTCGTCAACTCTTCCTTTGTGTGTGTAACATATCCTTGTGCATCAAGAATTGTTTATGTTTGAGGTGGTGACACTACATCGGATACCCTGGTCGATAGGCGAATTTCAATTGACGCACCCTGTTGAGAGGATGCATCTAGTAACTATTTATTTGCCTTTTCAGCCATTACATCTTTTTGAGAAGATGTATGGGAGCTAGCAATTGTCTCAGTTTAAGTACTACTCATCTTTGTAGGAGACAGAGCTGTTGGGTTGACTTCAGAACCTTCCTTATGTGGTACACTAAGGCACTTTCTCCCTCACGCTCATTCATACTTCATTTTAGTGGTAAGAGAGTGTTGGTTGGTTCTGTTTCTGTGTTTGTCTTTACAGTCTGGGATAGAAGTTCTGGGTTTTCAACCTCATGACTATCAAATAAAAAGAAGGCCATTGGAGGCTTAACTTGTATCACAGAATATATGGCAATATGGAGATAAAATGCACTTAAGATCTATAATGAATGAAAATTATGCATTTAATATTTTGAAAGAATGATGTACACTAGTGATTTCACAAAGATTTTAATGAAATAAGCAATCACCACTGTAGAAAGAAGTTTGATTTTTCTCTTAAAACTGTTTGAGTGTACGAGTCTGTTCTTATGCATAAAGAGATAAATGATTTGATAAGACACAGACTGATGACCTAGCAGTATTAAGAAAAGAACGAAAGATTTGTCTTTTAATATGAATGAGTTTTTGTAAAAGCATTGATCACTTAGGGTAAAATCTAAGCAATTCTCATTCATGTCAAAAGCTCCATAATCTATCTTTATAAAATTATTACCAACAAAATTTTTTATTGATAAACAATCTTAATAAGAATGACTATTCTGCTGATTTCAAATTATAGTGAATCTTTCAGATATAGCAAAGCATATAAATTCACTATAACTTAAAATCTCACAATTATCTGCAACATAATATTAACAATATATCATTGACTGATACTTGTCAAGTACTTTAGATACCAATAATTATGTTGCATCCTACTTTAATATAATTTAAATCATGAAACTACATGGAATAGTCTAATATCATAATTTAACTATATTAAAATAAGATATCAATGAATTAAATACCAATTATCTATTAAATAGACATTAGCATTCAATTCCATATATTATACAATTGTTAACTCATAAAAATTATATTATCTCAAACAATACTGGTTCGATAAATAAAGCAACATTAACCAACATTGTCTTGTTTGCAATCTTAGAAAAACATTCTAAGTTTCATATACCTTGATCCATTAAGTAAGGCATCTATTATCAAAGTGTTAAGGAATTTGCAAATAAGTATAAAAATTAACCTAAGTGGACAACATATGGTTACTTCTAATAAAGCATCAAATAATATAACCATAGTTATACTTTAAGAAAGATTTTCACACTTCGTATATTAGTATAAGTGACTGGGGATAAACATTGATTACTTAAAGGAGTTCTAAGTGATGTCATAAATACTAATACTTCACAATTATTTCGTACTTAAAATCTTAACTAAATATCATTAACTGATATAAGTCAAAAATTAGCATACAACTAATCATGCTGCAATCATGATTCTGATTTCAGTGAATTCTTGAGATGTGAACATTGCTAAATTCACTAAAACCAAAAATCTCATAATTAACTTATAACACACAAATTACAATCAATATGCTAGATATCAATTGTTGACAAATTTAGTTATAATCAATCATGCTACTTATTTATTTTAAGTTTGTTTGAATTATGGAGCAAATAAAATCATTGAATTGCTTCAATTTCCCTAATCAAAACTTCCTAAAATAAATGATAAATAAATAAATACTAAATATCTATAAATTAGATACTAGCACTTAAATATTTATAATTATCATTGAATAATCACCAATAGGATATATGATTTATACACACGGCAATCACTCTCTAGATAATTAACAATTTTAGAAATACTTTCTAAGCATATAAAATATTGAGAGTTTTATACACATAACTTAGAAAATACTTCAACTTTCAATATTAGTGATTTTAGGAATAAACGTTGATTACTTAGAACAAAAATCCTAAATAATATCACTAATACTAAAAGTATCAAAATTATTCGTACAAGATACAAATAACTATGATGCATATTATTTTATTATAAATTTAAATTATGAGACTGATATGGAATGGAATTGTCTACAGCCATAATTTAAATCAATTAAAATAAAATTTAAACTTAATGTTATAATACTTAACTACCATAAATGTATATGACATTGTAATCATAATAATCAAGATAGTAGCACTAAGTACGAGGTGCTGGATTACTGATAAATTCACAAGTCCTTTAAATATTGAAGATTTAATACTTGTGAACTTATATTAAGAATTCCGTACAGATGGGATTTCCAACTAATATGCAATGAATAATATCCCACACTTACAACCCAATCTTGAAAGATTAATTTTAACAAGTGATTTAATAAGTGTTTCTGCTAGTAATTATTTGACTAAAAGACATGCTCTCTAACGTAATCATACCTGGTGTTATTCATTTCCTAACACTGCCTTTCTGATCTCTGTGATTCCGGATAAATGTAGCATTGGTACAAACCACTCTATGACTATACAATCTGGAATCATAGAGTTGTTTTAAAATCTTCGAGAAAAATTGTAACCTTAGAAATTTTATTCCTTTCGTGCGTCTGAAAACCCAGTGGTATCCTGTGGAGTAAGCCTTTGAGGATGTTCTACAATTTCCGTCTGTAGGTCTTGAAATTATTTTCATTGGACTAAGAAAACCATTATCTTCAATTTCCGTATTAGGGAATTATCCGTCTGAATAGCACATGGTATTCATTTTCTTCGAAAGATTAAAATCAACTTTAAAAGCCCGAAGGAATCCTGAGTCTAACAATACTTTGAGAATCCTTAATTTAATATTTAAGAAAAATTTAAATTTCCAAAATTTTTAATTTTCTTAAAAAATAAATTAATCAAAAATAAATATTTACGTAAAATCTAATTTTCAAGAATTTCGAATTTTCTTAAATAGTAAATAAAACATAAATTAATATTTAAGAAAAATTTAAATATAAAAATTTTAAAATTTCTGAAAAAAATAAAAATATAAGAAATTAAAAAATGGGGCTACAAAATTTAGTAAGTAACAACAGGCGACTGGATAATTTTTGGACTCACTGGCAACCTGCGACTCATTTTTCTAATACTTTGTCTAAACAAAAAGCAGTACAAGTTTCTAAAACACGGTTTTGAACAAATCAAGTTGCGACTGCATTAAACTGGGTCCCGCGTGGATTAACCTGTGACTTATTATCTGTATAGCTAACTGACTGTATTTCCAAGGACTTTCCCAGGTAGGTCCCGCGGTAAGGTGAGCACTACTAAGCAAGAAGCTAAACTGGCGTGTGGTTTTCAACACGAGTAACCTTCGCTTTTTCCTTCTATACAACTTGCGCGTGTATTAGTCCTTCTGCCAGGCTGATAAGTGGATTTTATATCTACTTGGAACGCTTCATTACAAGCTTAAGTTGGTGTTTTGGACTCAAGTTGTTGGTATTTTTGATGTGTTTTTGTGTTTTTACATTACAGGCATTAGTTGGGGGAAGAAAGAAGCTTTTAAAGGAAATATTCTGAACTTATTCATCAGATTCTGACGAGTGGAGTAAAAGATACAGCAAAAAGAAGAAAATTCAAAATTCAAACTACAGAAGCACGGCGTGCCCCCGCTTGGAAGCGGAGCGGTCGCGCTGAAACAACAGAAGCACGGGGCGCCCGCGCAGGGAAGCGGTGCGGCCACGCTGGAACATCAGAGACCGCGCGTGCGCCTGTGCCAGGTCGTTTTCGCAGAATCTTGATTCCAGTCTGATTTTAAGAGTCTGAAAGCCCAGAATGACTAGAAGCCTATATGTATCAATAAAAATACGTTTTTAACAAGAAGGAGGCCTGGGAGAGCAATAAGAAGACCTAAAGAGCACAAAAAGGCTACGGAGAAGAAAACTCTTATTTTCTTTAATATAGTTGATACTTGGATGCTCATTTTCGATTTGTCTTTAAACCCTAATACTCTTATATTATTTATTATCATGCTTTCATTGGAACTCATGGTGATGATGAGTTCGATTATGGGCTAATCGTTATCATCGGGTTATAACAGATATACTTATGGATTTCTATAGTTAATTTATTTCAATATCTTGGTGTGTGGTGATTGATTAATATCATAGTATTGGTTGTGCTTATTCGTCTTATGTGCGTAGCTAACATATAAGATAGTGTGTTAATCTCTATTGAAGCGATAGTGAGTATAGAGGTTTAGAACTTGCCATGCTAGCATAGGTTCATGTGTTATTGTTATGCATGATTCCTAGGTAATTTTAACCATTTTACTTGCCCTATGTAATCATGATAGATAACTTGCGCATTAAACCGTTATGTTTTCAATTCTTATAGACATATAAGGACTAAGCATAATTGGTGTCTATTCAACTTCTATCTCTTTTGTGGATGCTTGGTGGTAGGGTAACCGTACAACAAAAGTTGGTATTTACTAGTTTTGTGTTGTCTGATTAGTGCCATCGCCATTACATGCTAAGGTTAAGAACAAAAAGGCTATTGAATGAAGTATTTAATGAAGTTAGAATCCCATGTTTGTCATATATATTAATTCAACCATTCTTGTTCTCTTAGTTATAATTTTTAGTTTAATTCTTAGTTATAAATAAACCCAATTTGTTATTTGTCTTAGCATTGAGCAATAACCATACATTGTTGCATAGGTGCATAAATTGAACTTAACCTAAACCAGTCTCTGTGGGAACGAATCTGATTATTATCTTATACTACTTGTGAACGCGTATACTTACGTGAATTTTAGCGTGTGTTTTTTCCAACAAGTTTTTGGCGCCGCTGCCGGGGACTCGGTGTTGTTAATTGTTTAGTTTATGTGCTTGTCATCAGTGGTCGTTAAAGTTCACTGACTCAGACTCTTTTACTTTCACGGTTTACTTGTTGTGTTTCAGGTACTCATTATAATGGGAGATCCAGCAGCACGAATGAAAGCCTTGATGGATTTTTCTCAACCCAAGATCAATGACATTCAATCTAGCGTTTTCAAGCCAGCTATCACAGCTAATAACTTTGAGATCAAGCCTGGCATAATTCAATGGGTGCAGAATTTAATCCAGTTTGGGGGTTCTCCAACGGAAGATCCCAATATGCACATTAGGGATTTCATTGAGAATTGCGACACCTTCAAGTTCAACGGTGTTTCTGAAGATGCTGTGAAGCTGAGACTGTTCCCATTCTCTCTGAGGGAGAAGGCTAAGAGTTGGTTACACTCTCTACCAGCTAGTTTGATTACTACTTGGGAAGATCTTCCTCAAAAGTTTCTCACTAAATTCTTCCCTATGACAAAGACAGCTGCAATCAGAAACGCTATTACTTAATTTGCGCAGCAATCGGAAGAATCTTTATATGAAGCTTGGGAGCGCTACAAGGAGATTCTTAAGAAGTGTCCTCATCATAGAAATCCTAATTGGATGATCATCAATTGTTTTTATAATGGGTTGGGAGCATAGTCAAGACCCATGCTCGACGCAGCATCATGTGGAGCATTATTGGCAAAGAGCTATAAGGAAGCCTATGATCTAATCGAACTGATGGTTGCTAATGAATATCAATATCCAACTCAAAGATTGCCACAGGGCAAGGTAGCAGGAGTTCTTCAAGTGGATACAACTATGGCTATCACTGCTCAACTAAAGGAGTTTTCTATGAAGATCGATTTTCTGGCTAACTATAGTGTTAATCAGATAACAAGTGTTTGTGAGATATTTGCAGGTTCGCGTGCGACGAAGCAATGCGCCATATCTAGTGAATCAGCTCATTTTGTGAGCAATTTTCAGAGATCGCAGCAACCAGTTCCAGACACTTATCATCCTGACAACGGGAATCGTCCTAACTTCAGATGGAGCAACAATCAGAATGCGATGCAACAACCATTCCAACAGTTTGGAAATGAGCAATTCAATATTCCTGGTTTTCAGCAACAATTCGCACCAAGACAATAACTCCAACTTCAACAACAAACTCATGATGCAGGTCAATATTCGAATGAAAAATCTGAATTGGAGGAGTTGAGGCTTATGTGCAAAAACCAGACTATTATATGCCAAAGCCAGGCTGTTTCTATCAAGACTCTGGAGAACCAGATAGGACAAATTGCTAACGCCTTATTGAATCAACTACCAGGAACGCTTTATAGTGATACAGAAGTTCCAGGCAAGAGAGAAGTCGAAGAGCAGGTTAAGGCAATTACATTGAGGTCTGGGAAGGTCACAAGCCCTAAAAAATATCAAGTTCCAGAATCTGAAATTTTGGATGAAGAAGATGTGCAGAAGGAAGCAGAAGTGGAATCAAGGAAGAAAACTGTGGAACACACTCCTCTAGAGGGTAATACAGGGGAGAAACAGGTTTATCCTCCACCTCCTTTTCCTAAAAGGCTGCAGAAGCAGAAGTTGGATAAGCAATTTGCTAAGTTTCTGGAGGTGTTCTAGAAACTTCATATCAACATACCTTTCGCTGAAGCTCTTGAACAGATGCCTAGCTATGCGAGGTTTATTAAAGGTATTCTCTCTCATAAATTGAAGCTCGATGACTTAGAGACCGTTGCTCTAACGGAAGAATGCAGTGTTGTGCTGCAATAAAAGTTGCATCTAGAGCTTAAAGATCGTGGAAGCTTCACTATTCCTTGCACCATCGAAAACTTGTCGTTCGACAAGTGTTTATGTGATTTGGGAGCTAGCATCAATCTGATTTCCTTGTCTATCTTCAAGAAGCTTGTTCTACCTGATCCGAAGGCAACATGTATGTCCTTGCAGTTGGCCGATCGTTCTATTACATATCCACGAGGCATTGTGGAGGATGTGTTGGTCAAGGTGGATAAACTTATCTTTCCTGCTGACTTTGTAATTCTTGACTTTGAGGAGGATAAGAAGATTCCCATTATCTTGGGGAGACCATTCTTAGCTACTGGCCGAACTATAATCGATGTGCAAAAAGAAGAGCTTACGATGAATGTTCATGATCAAAAGGTCACTTTTAATGTGTTCAAGGCAATAAAGTTACCCACAACTAAAGAGGAGTGCTTTAAAGTAGAGTGGGTCGACTCTGTCATGAATTCAGAGCCTAAGCAATTTCCAAAGTCAGATACCTTAGAGAGATCCTTAATAGGGGAATCAGTTATTAAAAAGGAAGAAGAAGCAGAGCAACTGCAGGTTTTGAATGCTCCTCCGTGGAAGAGGAAGTTAGATATGCCATTCGATTCTTTTGGGTTAGCAGGGCTAAAAATTTCTAAGGAGCGTTTTGAACCATCTATTGAAGAAGCTCCCACACTTGAGCTCAACCGACTGCCTGATCACTTGAGTTATTCATTCTTAGGTGCACCCCATGATAAGGGGTTGGGATATATTTTTGATGATATAGAGAGTGGCTGGGCGGATCTTCCCGTGCCTACATAGGGTTCTTCTCATGTGTAGTAGGTAGTTAATAGGACTGGTGTTGGTGATGAGTAGTACAGGCGAGTGACTAGGCGTATGGAGGCCATGCACGATATTCACCGTCGTTTTGCTGTAGATTTGACACAGGCTTTGGGCACTATTTTCTGAGCCACTGATGTCGAGGTTGATTGGCCATATGATCCTCCGAAGAGGGTGATCTTTCTGACGATTATGTATGCCTGAAATCCTTATTATTGCCTTCAATGAGGATATTGAAAATTTTAAGTTTGGGGGTGATAATGTAATGATTAGTTTGTGTGTGTCCATATAGTTCATATAGATTCATGTTGCATATAGTTGTATTTCATTCGTAGTGTTGCATGATTATTCATATAGGACATATTTGTTTGTTTTTTATGTGATTTCATATAGTTGCATTTGCATGCATATTTAGCATAATCCCTTAAGATGAACTATGTTATTTGATAAGTTGATGTTGATTTGAGTGTGGTGATGACGAATAGAGGAATGTTTAAGTCTTAATGAATTGATTTGCATGCCAAAAACAAAAAAATTCATAAAGTCTTATTGGGTTGCTTTTGATCTAGATCATGATCATACTTGTTTGTTGTTGAGATTTAATCACTTGGTTATATTTAGAATTTATGATATTCTCGTAATGACGTAAAAATACTGATTTTTTTATCTGGAGAAAAACTTGGATTTCATTGCTAGTTGTTGTAAGGCTAGGTGTCAAATGGCTAGTAGTCGACTCATAGTTTTATGAGTAGTCTAGGGTTGAATGAGATGGAGCGAAACGCACTCATTCAGAAATTGTTGGAAAAAAAAAGAAAAAAAGAAAAAAAAAGAGAAAGAAAAAAAATATATATATATGTTATGCATAATTGATCAATAGTGAGCTTTTTAATACTCGAGTTATTAAGTTATAGGGGACTTTGTGCCTAGTGACCTAAGGCTTTTCATAGTCTGGGATCCGCTAACCTGACGCTCGTTTTATGGGTATTATTGTATATGTCTTTTGGGACCTCATTCATTGCATGGTCAAGTAAGCATATTTGTTATGTCTTCAATAATAGCGTGAATCCTTGTATAAATCTAGTAGGATGAAGGTGTTATGAGTCACTATGCGTTTATTGTCTATTCTGTTTATAAACTTGTGATTATTTTGATGAAAGATAAGTGTTAGGTCCCAATTTGTTTGTAGAAGGGGGGGTTGAATGCAAACAATACCGTTTAATCGAATAAAATGCGGAATAAAAATGTGAAACAAAATTCAAGTTAAATAAAACTTTTATTAAACTTGAAAGATGTTACAACTACGGTATCGGTTATAAGGGATTAATCTCAAATCAATTATTACAAATCTAGAATAAATTCGACATGAACTTTTTCTATTTTTGCAATTAAAATATCAAATGCTAAATGCGATTTGAGATTAAGTTCTAGGGATTTTAATCCGCTAGATTGATACACAAGAACAAGATAAATAATTCTAGTGGATTGGATTTAACTTTTCAATCTAGAATTTTGATCTTGAATAAAGCAGATGAAAAATAAAATGTTGAGCCTTTATTTTCTGCTGAGTTCTTGACTTGTGTTTTTGTTGAATTATTGCATGAATGTCTTCTGCTGTGTTTTTGTTGTTTAAGTAAACAGAACAATCCAGTTTACTCAGCAAGACTTTCGGCAAGACAATCAAATGAACTGGTATGACAATCCATTTGATCTGGTAGGACTTTCGGTGAGACTATCCTCTTGAACTAGCAAGACAATCCCAATAGCTAGCAAGACAATCAGAATGAACTAGCAAGACTTTCGGTATGACTATCAATTGTCATACCGATTGTCATAGTAGTTCAAATCACATTGTCTTACTGAATTATTAATAGATTTTAATCTAATAACAATTCTGAAAATCCTTAATATTAATTCTGAATTAATTAATCAATTAATTCAATTAATCAATAAATTAATCTTTGCAGATATAATTTATTTTCTTAATTAAATTATATGACTTAATTAATTAATAGAGAATTAATACTAATCTTGAGCAGCAACCATTCTTCTGAAAATCTTCTGAAAATTATTGTCAAGTATGAATCAATTCCACCACTTCAATTTGACACTCGATGTACTGTCTGGTTCATGAGTGACTAACTTCCGTGACGTTTCTTCAAGCCTTGACCTTGATACTCTTGATTTTCTTCAGACTAAATCCTTGTAATTAATTGATACCCTGACGAGATCTCTGTCACTTGATTAAATCCACAATCTTGATTTATATCACTGAGGCTTGATCAATTTCTTGAGCTTCTTCCAGTGAATTAAGTCTTCAAGTCTGTAGATGAATAATGTTTCTTAATCGTTTGACAGATGTTACTTTGTGAGATCTCTCTGACGATAGATCCACTATTTACTTATAACATTCTTATTTGAGTTGAGTTATATCCTCGAATAAATAAATAGGCTATGACATATGCCTTTCAATAAGTTATGGTTATTGATCTAGTTTCGAGAGTATATCTGTTAAGCATCCACAAACGCACGTTTCTGGTTTGTGAGTTGATTTGTGAGATTTATTCGAGCTCTGTTTTGAGTCATTGCATTCTTAGAGACATTGGCTTATTCATTTGGTTATGGTTATTCTGAGGGG
Organism: Apium graveolens; assembly: GCF_009905375.1. Classification (NCBI taxonomy): domain Eukaryota; kingdom Viridiplantae; phylum Streptophyta; class Magnoliopsida; order Apiales; family Apiaceae; genus Apium; species Apium graveolens. The sequence goes on from NC_133647.1 coordinate 27,252,051, forward strand.
ATCGATTGCATTGTCATTTAGTTGCATTCACGTAGTTGCATTCATGCATTAGGTTTGTTTTGTAGTTTTGAGTCTGTTTATGCTTGAGGACAAACATCGATTCAAGTTTGGGGGTGTGATAAGTGGATTTTATATCTACCTGGAACGCTTCATTACAAGCTTAAGTTGGTGTTTTGGACTCAAGTTGTTGGTTTTTTTTATGTGTTTCTGTGTTTTTGCATTACAGGCATTAGTTTGGGGAAGAAATAAGCTTTTAAAGGAAATATGCTGAAAAGAGCCAAGAATCTGAAGTCAAGGCCATTCCCAAATTGTAGAGAATCTCGTCAGCTTTGCGTGGACTGCTTATTCATCAAATTCTGACGAGTGGAGCAAAAGTTTCAGCAAAAAGAAGAAAAATTAGAATTCAAACTACAGAAGCACGACGCGCCCACGCTTGGAAGCAGGGCGGTCGCGCTGAAACAACAGAGGCATGGAGTGCCCGCTCCGGGAAGCGGGGCGGCCGCGCTGGAACATCAGAGACCGCACGCGCCCGCGCTGTGATAGCGCGTGGCCGTACCAGGTCATTTTCGCAGAATCGTGATTCCAGTCTGATTTTGAGAGTCTAGAAGCCCAGAATGACCAGAAGCCTATATATATCAATAAAAATACGTTTTTAACAAGAAGGAGGCCTGGGAGAGCAATAAGAAGACCTAGAGAGTAGGAGAAGGCTACGGAGAAGAAGACTCTTGTTTTCTTTGATATAATTGATACTTGGATTCTCATTTTCGATTTGTCTTTAAACCCTAGTACTCTTATATTATTTATTATCATGCTTTCATTGGAACCCATGATGGTGATGAGTTCGATTATGGGATAATCGTTATCGTCGGGTTCTAACGGATTTACTTATGGATTTCTATAGTTAATTTGTTTCAATATCTTGGTGTGTGGGGATTGATTGATATCCTAGTATTGGTTGTGCTTATTCGTCTTATGTGCTAACATATAAGATAGCGTGTTAATCTCTATTGAAGTGACAGTGAATAGAGGTTTAGAACTTTCCATGCTAGCATAGGTTCATGTGTTATTGTTATGCATGATTCGTAGGTAATTTTAACCATCTTACTTGCCCTATGTAATCATGATAGATAACTTGCGCATTAAACCGTTATATTTTCAATTCTTATAGACATATAAGGACTAAGCATAATTGGTATCTATTCAACTTCTATCTCTTTTTTGGATGCTTGGTAGTAGGGTAATCGTACAACGAAAGTTGGCGTTTACTAGTTTCGTGTTATCTGATTAGTGTCATCACCATTACATGATAAGGTTAAGAACAAAAAGGCTATTGAATGAAGTATTTAATGAAGTTAGGATCCCATGTTTGTCATATATATTAATTCAACCATTCATGTTCTCTTAGTTATAATTATTAGTTTAATTCTTAGTTATAAACAAACCCAATTTGTTATTTGTCTTAGCATTGAGCGATAATCATACATTATTGCATAGGTACATAAATTGAACTTAACCTAAACCAGTCTCTGTGGGAACGAACCTGATTTATATCTTATACTACTTGCGAACGCGTATACGTGCATGAATTTTAGCGCGTATTTTCGCCCAACACAGGCGTGTACAGTATTAGCTGGTAGCCACTAAACCGAGGTGCCAAATTCAACTGTTGTTGTTTGTTTCCTTGTAAAGCTACGTGTTTAATTTAGAAACAATTGGATTTGCTACCATTTTGTACATCTCTTGGAGATACTTGCACATTGCCGAGATGAAACAACAACGAAAACAGAAAAATGGCAGCTAACAAATGAACACTCTGAGCTTCTGAAATTGGCAACCTGAATAATTCAAAATAAATCGAAATTAAAAACTTTAATTTACAAAAATTTAAATAGTAAATTAATTTCGTTAAATTTATAAAATAAATTTATTTAAATTAAGTTTATATATAAACTTATTAAAATTAAATTTATAAAATAAATTTTCTAAATCAAATTTACTAAATAAATTTATGTAAATAAAATATTAATAACTTGCGACCATATACAACTCAACTGGTGACTAGTTAACTTTAGCTAACTTACGACTAATAAAACACAACAACACAAACTAAACACAACCTGCGACAGGTTGTTTTATCCTTAAACAATAGAAAACATAATACTAACATGCGACTTGCATGGTTAGTTTTGTTTTAATTTATTTTCTCTTTTTTTTTTGCTTTTTCTTTCTTTTTGCTTTTTTCTTTTTCTATTTTCTTTTTGTTTTCTTTTTGTATTTTCTTTTTCGTTTTCTTTTCTTTTTCTTTTGTTTTCTTTTTCTCTTTTTTTTTTCTTTTTATTTAGGTTTAAATTGTAACTAAATTAATTTATAAAATAAACTTAAATATAACTTATATAAATAAACTAATTTAGATTTATAAAATAAACTTATTTAAAGTTTATAAAATAAATCATTTTAAGTTTATTAAAAAAATTATATTAAAGTTCGTCAAATAAATTTATTTAATTTATCAATTAAACTTTGAGTTTTGCCAGTCCCTTGAGCAGTTTAGCTGTATACCTCGCGCACCTCTTCTCGTACTTTAACAGATAAACGTTCAATTCAAGTACGTTCCTCAACTTAACAATTCTTCTAAAAATAATACCCAGATTCCTTTCACGAGCTGTTGACGCCTAGTGTAACTGGTCTGGTTCACAGACGACTAACCTCGATTCAGGTCTTCGTATTATAGCCTTGATTAAATTGTTAAGCTTGCAACAACTTTATTGCTTCGAACACTGACTGTCAATAAATAAATGTACGTTCACTAGAATCCTTTCTGGTACTTTAGACAACGTCTCCATTGCTACTACAATCTTGAATACTTCATTCATTGTTCTTCACCGACGCTTGAACATATAAATGAACTCCTGTCAGTGAGTATGACTTCAAGACTGTAGTTGTCTTCTTTAACCTCTGTCTATACCATGTCTTCAATTCTTCAGATTCCTATACTTCATACACTGTCTATCTTCAATCAATGCCAATACACTGAAATATTCTGGTAGCACTTATACACTGAATCTTCATCATTTCTGAAACCTTGAAAGTCTTTAACTTTTATTCTTCACTGAGACATGAACATATTAATGAGCTTCTTTCAGTGACATGTAAACAGATTTCAAGATTTCTTCTAATCTTTTGATTTTTTGTATTTGCCCTGTCTTCATTTCTTCTGATTTCTTGTGTAGTCGTAGTATTATTCACCTGTCCTGTTCTAGTGTTGTTCTCGTGTTGAGTTATCACGTAACCGTTTATACAGCTACGCAGTCTCACCAACAGGGTTGCTAAATACACTAGATCCTCATTGTGTGTAGGGGAAAACGAAGAAAGTCACATGGATGACAGTGGATTCTCAAGAAATATGATAGGTGATATGGCCCTGCTATCATAGTTTGAGGAGAAGGTTGGTCCATTAGTGACTTTTGGAGACAACAACAAAGGTTTTATAATGGGATATGGAAAATTGATTTTTGGAAATGTTGTCATTGAAGATGTAGCACTGGTAGCTGGTCTTGAAGTGAATCTTCTTAGTGTCAGTCAATTTGAAGACAAAAGATTCAAGGTTTCATTTGACAAAGAAGAATGCATTTTTATCAGCAAAAAGACTGATAAAGTAGCTCTTAAAGGAGCAAGGAAGGGAAACTTATTTGTTGCAGATTTATACTCAACAAATAAGTAAGGAGTTTATTGCTTTTACACTAAGGCATCTTTACTTTTACACTAAGACATCTTTAGAGCAAAGCAAGCTATGGCATAAAAAGCTCTCTCACCTGAATTTCAGGACAATTAATACTCTAGTCAAAAAGGAATTAGTGAGAGACATGCCAAATCTGGAGTTTGCTTAAAATAAAGTTGGTGAATCTTGTCAAAAGGGAAAAATGAAGAAATCAAGTCACAAGAGTAAAACTGTGAATTCTATAAGTGCACATTTGCAACTTATTCACATGGACTTATTTGGATCAGTTAATGTCTTATCAATTTGAAGAAAGAAATATGCACTTGTGATGGTGGATGACTACTCAAGGTACACATGGTAGAATTTATGTATTCTAAAGATAAAACTTCACACATCATAATTGAACAAATCAAGAAGATTGAGAAGCAGGCTCAAGATCAGAATTGTGTGAAAAGATTGAGGAGTGATAACGGAACAGAATTCAGGAATGCAACATTTACCGAATTCTGCAAAGAAAAGGGCATTGTTCAAGAGTTCTCAGCTGCTAGAACACCTCAGAAAAATGGGGTAGTTGAGAGGAAAAATAGAACTCTAGTAGAGGCTGCTAGAACAATGCTACAAGATGCCAACAAGTCTTTGAGAAGAAGCTGTGAACACTGCATGCTACACTCAAAATAGATATCTCATTAACAAGAATCTTGGAAAATCACCCTACTCAACCTTGTCTAAAAGGAAGCCTACTGTGAAACATCTTCATGTGTTTGGAAGGAAGTGCTATGTTTTGAAGGACAACTCTGAATATGTGGGAAAATTTGACTCCAAATCTGGTATATTCATTGGAGAGAACTGCATACAAAGTCTATGTGATTGAACAGAAGAAAATTATGGAAAGCACAAATGTTACTTTTGATGATGACAAATGTCCAGGCTTGGAATGCCTTGGTGAAAATGAAGCTGAGACCCTACAATTTAAAAATATTAAAATTGATAGTGATTCTGAGGATGATGCTGAAGTCAACACAAATCACAAAATTGATGAAGAGTCTACTGATCAAGTGAATCATGAGAATGGAAGCTCATCTCATGTACCTAAATTTGATAGCACAAACTCAGGGGAGAAAGAGAATAAGGTTCTGCAAGTCATGCCAGTGGTGAAGAAAATGCAGAAAACCTAATTCAACAAACTCACACTAGAAAGTGGGATAAAAGTCACACTAGAGAAGCAATTATTGGTGATCCAACTGTTGGAGTAAGGACTAGAAGTGCAATTGCAAATGAATGTCTACATGCATGTTTTCTTTCACAAGTTGAGCCAAAGAAAATTAAAGAAGGTTTACTTGATCCTAATTGGATATCTGCTATGCAAGAGGAGCTAAATCCGTTTGAAAAGAACAAAGTTTGGGAATTGGTTCTTGCACCAAAGAACAGAAGCGTAATTGGAACAAAGTGGGTGTACAGGAATAAGATGGATGAAAATGGAATTGTCATCAGAAATAAAGCAAGGTTGGTTGAAAAAGGATACTCACAGGAGGAAGGAGTTGACTATGATGAAACTTTTGCTCCAGTTGCAAGACTTGAAGCAATAAGGATCTTTCTTGTATTTGCTGCACACTCAAATTTTAAAGTATTTTAAATGGATGTCAAAAGTGTTTTCCTTAATGGTGAGCTGGAAGAAGAAGAAGTTTATATGTAACAACCACCTAGCTTTGAAGATCCATAATTTCCAGGTTTTGTGTACAAGTTGCTCAAGGCTCTCTATGGACTAAAACAAGCACCTAGAGCCTGGTATGACATACTGTTAGAATTTCTACTAAAACATGGATTCACTAGAGGAACAATACACAAGACACTCTTCTACAAGCTACATGGTGGTGATATGATTCTAGTTCATATTTATATGGATGATATCATTTTTGGATCTACTAATGAAACGCTTTGTCAAAGATTCTCTAAGCTAATGCAGAGTGAATATGAAATGAGGTTACTTTCTTGGACTTCAAGTCAGTCAAAAAAGTGATGAAATCTTCATCAGCCAAACTAAGTATGTCAAGAATTTATTGAAAAAGTTTGGTATGGTCGATTGTTCACCTGCATCTACACCTATGTCTACAGCAACAAAGTTGGATGAAGATAAAAAGGGCGAAAGTGTAGATTTCTCAAGCTATAGAGGATTGATTGGATCTTTACTGTACTTAACTACAAGTAGACTAGACATCATGTTTGCAACATGTCTGTGTACAAGATTTCAATTCAATCCAAAAGAATCACATTTGATGGCTATGAAGAGAATTTTCATATATCTAAAGGGGACTCCAAACTTGGGATTATGGTATCCTAAGGGAACAGGTTTTGAAGCTGTTGGATACACAGATGCAGATTTTGCTGGATGTAAGGTTGACAGAAAGAGCACTAGTGGAAGCTGTCAGTTTCTTGGACAAAGACTTGTATCCTGGTATAGCAAGAAATAACAATCCGTGTCAACTTCCACAGCTGAGGCTGAATACATAGCTACTGGAAGTTGCTGTGCTCAAGTGCTTTGGATTAGAAATCAGCTAATGGATTATGGCATAATGTTACACAAAATTCCAATTATGTGTAAGAATACTAGTGTTATATCTATTATGGCTAATCCAGTTAATCATTCTAGAACAAAGCACATTGATATAAGGTACTATTTTATTAGAGAACATGCTGCAAGTGGTACCATTGAGCTCATTTTTGTTCCAACAGAAAAATAATTAGCTGACATTTTTACTAAACCTATGGATGAAGCAACTTTCACTAGACTTGTAGGTGAAATTGGAATGCTAAATTCTTCATCCAAAGGCAAGAACCCAGCTAATGTTTTGCAGTAGATTAATATCTAGTAAATCAAAATTAATTTGATTTAATTGGAAATTACGTGGAATATGAATTATAAATATTTCAGAAATTTCTGCATATTTATTTTTCAAAAATTCAAAATTTAGCTTGGAATTTTTCAATTCTAAGAAAACTGCCTAAATGTTGATTTGCATTTTTAATATGTAAAATTAGCACAAGGCAGAATCAAAGTGATCAAAATTATATAGAGAACTGAGTTCTCGATAAATCTAATTGACTTATCGACAAGTCATTTTTAGACTTCTCGAGTGAGTTCTCGATAAGTCAATTTTTTGACTTCTCGAGGGACTTCTCGATAAGATTTATTATGACTTATCGATAAGTCATTGTAGAGTTCTCTATAAGTGTTAACTCACAGAGTTCTCTACAAGTATAATTTTAGACTTATAGATAGCTCAGAATTGAGATAATTTAATTTAAGAAATTATTTTGGTAAAATACTTTTGATAAAATTATTTAAATTTTATTTTGATTTATTCAAATAAAAATTGGAAATAATTCAGTCCATTTAGGACAAACTGGATATTTATTTGACATCTCGATAAGTCTTTTTCTAGTTCTCGATAAGACTCAGAAATATGACATATCGATATGTATCAATTTTCTCAATATGACTTCTCGATAAGCAAATTCCAAACGTTAATTCTGAGTTCTCGATAAGTCATTTACCTTCTACTATAAATACCCAAACATCTCGACATACACCTCTTTACGGCTTCGAGAACTCTAAGTGACCTAATTTTCAAATCCAAACCGATTTCTCTCTCGTTTTAAGCACTTTACTCGCTTGGGAAGGTAAACTCTATATCTTTCCAGAGTATCTCTCATTTTTCTTACCCATTCACTCTTACTCAACAGATAGAGTTCAATGAGCAAGATGTGAATGCAGCTTTGGGCATCCCAACTGAGCATATGGTGGAGGTTCCTACTCAACAGGAACTCTATGAGTTTATGGATTTTGTCAACTACAGTGAGAAGATCAATCTAGCTAGTCTCAACAAGAAATATCTAAGGAGAGAGTGGTCTTTCTTATTTGACTCAATCATTAGGGCCTTTGCCTGCAGAAAGATATGGTATGACAACATATCAAGTGTTGTGCAGAAGTTGGTGTACTCCATAGCCTACAACAGATACCTGAATGTAGGCTTGCTAATTCTTGAAGAACTGAGCGCCAGGCTCACTATGTCACTAGCTATAAGAGGTAAGGAAATATTCTTTCCTAGGTTTATTATGTCCACTTTAAATCATAAGGTTAAGGACATACTTTTACTTAATGGTATTAACAAATCATTAATAGGCAATTATAAGCAAGTATCCAAAATTCTATTTGGATCACTTACTACAAAGAACATAGTACATGTAAGTGTTAGAATCACTCCTTTTATGTTGGAGAGATTCAAGACTTACCCTTAATCACTGCCTGATATGAGGTCCCAATAACATCAACTTCTAGTACAACAATGGTTCCTGAACCTGTGGAAGAATAAACACAGGAACGAAACAGGGACCTACCAATGCTGAGACCCCTTTCTTCTGTACCATTAGAAACTAGGAAACCAACCACTTCATCCTCTCAAAAGGATGGAGTGAGTAAAAAGAAGAGAAAGCAGGCAACCTTGTCAATAATAAATGAGAGTGGTGAGTAACAAACAAAATCTGAGTCACCATAGGTCAAAAAGACAAAGAAGGCTAAACAAACTGACCTGACCACTCAAGCCACCTCTGCATCCTCTCAAAAGGGTGTAGTTGAAAAAGAGGGACAAAAACAGACTCTAGGGGCATCCTCTCAACATGGTGTCTCTATTGAAAAGATCACTCTCCCTAGTGCACCCTGTAAGCACTTGAAGCAATCCAAGTGTATGGAAGGAGGAGTAAGGATGGCACACACAAGGAGAGCACATCTCTTGAAGCTCCCTCATTTATTCAAGGGGAGCTGCAAAAAATCAAAACTAATATTCAAAATCTTATATCTCAAATTTTTTCTTTCCACAATGAAACTCTTGATTATGGTTCTCAAGAGTTGCCAACTTCAAGTGATATGGTTCTAGAAACTGTGATCACCACCCATGAACCATATTTAGTTGGTGAGAGGCTACATGTTGGGGTAGACCTTGATGACACCAACACAAACACAGGGGTTTCATCAGTTTTCACTGAAGACCCCGTGATAGATACAAATGCACCTTCATGTGTAAATCAACCTTCACAGGTTGTTAGGTTTGAGGGTAGTACTCCTGAGGGGGAGCTATCTAAATCCTCTCCAATTCAATTGGAGGTTCCTCTTGTGGGAATAACTCCCCTCAAAACCTTAGCTAAGATTGTTCTCATAGTTGAAGCTAGGAGTTTAATTTCCAATGATCCTGCTATGGGGGAGGCAAGTATAGTACTTTCAAGTGACAGTGTTTTTAAAGAAACACAAGGGTTTGAGGCTAGAGTACATGACAGTAACCTAGCTAACTCTCCTCCAATTCAAATGGAGGTTCCCACTACAAGTGTGGAACAACAAACTGTCATAACCATAGCTCAGGCTGTGAGTCAAACTGTGACATCCGTCATAGATGGTTCTAATGATACACTTTCATCAACTTCAACATCATTACAACAAACATCTCACCCCATCCAACAGTGGCTGCAGAATGCTCAAGCTCAATCAAGCACTTTGGATGATCTTCTTGTTGATCAAATTTCTGGTCTAGCCAACATCTCACAGCACCTTCTAACCTCAAATATGAGCAATAAAGATTATCAGGCTATTCTGTTCACCCACAATGAAGAAGTTGAGAAACAGAAGCAGAAAATAGTCAATGAAGCTGAACAAGATTGGAATGTGGATGCTTGGTTATCAAAAGACTTCACTTTGGAGATGGATCAGGTCTTGGCAATGTTTAGAGATGAATATATCACCATACTGGAAAGTAATGCCAAGGTCCTGACTCCTCAAGAGGTTTATGATGCAGTCAATAAAGTTTACAAGGCTCAACTCAAGGCTTTTCATCTATTTGGTAAAGCTCGGGAATTAACATTGACTGGTCATCAAGACAAGATTCAAAAGCTGGTGAGAGAGAAGATGGATGAGATTATTCCTTCTCAAGTCAAGATCACTTCAAAATTTCAACATTTTGCTGACCAAATGACAAGATTTGATCTGACTTCTGTTGATACAAATCTCAAAAAACTCAGACAGTCTTTTGTAACTTTGCATGAGGTGGTTCAACAGCATATTGCTAATTCAAATGATACAAAGCTCAAACTGAACCAGCTTCATAAAATTAGGTATGAGCCTTTTGCACTGCTCATGGAAGGAATAAAGGAAGCTGTGCAAACAACCTTTGGAACCTCAGTACCTTCAAGCTCTCAACCACAATCTGCAACTTCATCAAATCTCCAACTGCAATCTCTCCAACAATAAGTTTTAACTCTACAGTCATCCAATGATTCACTCACAGCTCAGGTGCAAGCTCTAACCTTTCTAGTGTAGAGTCAACAACAAGACATTATAGCCTTGGTAGACTCCCATAAACACCTTCAGATGCAGAACTCAGTTTAATTGAGAGCTATCATGGGTGCTTTAAATGTTCCTCTGCCTGATCTTCCTGAAGCTGTGAGGCCAGAAATACCAACTCCCCTACTCATTCCTGTCAACAAGACTAAAGGGGAGATAGAAGCTAGGATTCAACAATCCAAGGATGATGGTAAATTAAAGGAGACTAGCAAATTGACATCAACTCACACTGGTCAAAGCTCTTCAAAAGCTCAATTATCTAAAGATGTTGGGAATGACAGACTTCTAAAAGCTACAGAAGGACCTTGTTAAGATCAAGAATTTAATGAACTTCTGTCAGTTTTAAGAGTGTCTCTTCACAACAACTCTGTAACCTGCAAAAGAGCATTGGCCAACAATATCAACTTTATTAGAGTGGTGATTGTCAAAGTTGATAATTTTCTGGAGAAGAGGATTGTTGCAAATGTGAATGACTGTGGCCTGGACAGATGTCTACAGGTGTCTCTCTCCAATCTTCAAAAACTGAGAGCATCTGAGCTGGATGTAATAATTGATAAAGTACATACAGTGATTCCAGAGGACACTCAATTGCTAAGGGAACTCAAAAACGCTCAGATAGATGCTATTCTTGAAGCCTATCTCTCTCCTAACAAGGGGATTTCCTACATCTGTTCATAATCTAGAAAATGCAGATACTTCACAGTTCCAAAGAATTGTGTGAGAAGTAATATGAAATTGATCATGACTCTTGAATCTGATCTCAAGACCAAGGCAAACAAGTCACCTAAAGATGAGGAGATGATCAGAATCTTGAGAAGATATCTTCAAAATACAGAAACCATGTTGCCAACTTCACAATCCAACTTAAGGGATGATAAGGATGATGATAAGCAGAAGCAAAATGATCAACCACCTTCTGGCTCAAATCCAAGTCACACTTCTAAAGCAACTGGTGACAAAGAGAAGAAACAAGATGAGAAGAAGAGGGATGATAAGAAGAAGAGTGATGAAAGAAGAAAGAAGAAGAAGGAAGATGGCTCAGAATCACAAAAACAAACCCTACAAATTAAATCAATCAAGCTCAACCTACCAATCCAACAAACTCAAACACTAAGCCACCTCATACCTTTAAGCCCAAATTCTTGTACAAACAAACTGCCAATACTTTACTGAAAATACCAATCGCCTCATGCCAAACATCTCTAAAGAAAATCTCAAACCTACCTTCTGTTAAGCCACCAACCAAAATTCATTACAAATCTATTGGGAAAAAACCAAAGAAAATGCAAGTTACTGAGAGGGTCATCTGGAATTGTTTCAATCAAAGTGATTTTCTACCTCTGAACTGGTTCACCTCAGATGAAGACTACTTTCAACAATTAGCTAAAGAAATGGTCAGAGTTTGGGTTGTAACATTAAGGGAATTAAGAATCTACTATCAGGATGGAACCTTCACATTTCTTGGCAGAAACTTAATGGACACATTTTTACCCACATAGATCAAAAGGGTGATAAGCTTACGGAAGGACAAGGATACTGCTACTAAGGCATGGAGATCTATTTTGGATGAATGGTTGGTAGTAAGGGAAGAAAGAAGAGCAAGAGAAAAGGCTGAAAGAGAGGAGAGGAAAAGAAAGTATATTGAGGAAATAGAAATGTTTATACAAAGATATGAAGAACTCAAGGCAAAGGGGATGAGCAGAATTACCAAGGATGTACAATTTCTAAACATTAAGGTTGGCAGATTCTTAAGAATTAGGGTTGGTTTCTTTACAGTTATTCATTAGATGATAAGCTCAAGCTTCTAGAAGCTCTAAGAGGGACACCAATCATAGAGGAACTGGAAGTACTTGTAAAGTTAAATACCTCATTAGAGAAGAAACAGGAGATGAGAAATTTTTCTGATGAACGTATCTTTCAAACTCAAGAAATCACTTAATGTATAAAAGTTGTATTTCTTTCAATTCTTATGTAATGTTCTATTGTTCATTTTAACTTGGGGTTAGTCTTGTTAACATACATGAATTTATGATAAGCAATCTTCTCACAAATTGGGGGAGATTGTTGTACAGGACATGCATGTACTATAACAAGACCAAGTCAAATTGACAGCTCTAAGAATTAGTTGTATGATAATCTAAGTTTGCATTTTGTATTGTATTACTTGAGTATGTAAAAATGTCAAGATTAGATTGGAGTATTTTTCAGTATACTGTCTCAAGCCTAAGAATAAACTCTGAAAGAAGATCATGAAGATCATACCTCAGAGAAAGTGTGAAGAAGCTTGGAGTTGAATTAATCTATTTTGGGAAAAACATTCTAAGTCAAGATATCTACAAGTCATAAATCAAGTCATATAGAGAAGTCATTCGAGAAATCCAGAATGACTTATCAACAAGTCAAAAATAGATTATAGAGAAGTCTCAGAGATATCGACAATCCAAATGAAGATATGAAGATTGGAGGTATCGACAAGTCAAGTTATTATTAGATATCTCAGAGATATCGATAAGTCAAAATGAATATAGAGATCTCTGAGATATCGATAAGTCATTTATGCATTAGAGAACTCAGAGATATCGATAAGCTAAAATGAAGATGTGAAGATTGGAGATATCGACAAGTCAAATTCTCATTAGAGATCTCAGAGATATTGACAAGTCAAAATGCTTATAGAGATCTCAGAGATATCAAAAAGTCATTTCTACACGCAGAAATTTGGAGACCTCGACAAGCCAAGTTCACTTATATAGAACTCAGAGACCTCGACAAGTCAAAACACTTATAGAGAACTAAGAGATCTCGATAGGCCATTATACTTATCGAGATGTCAGTTCTTTATCGTTCAAACTGGAGATCTCGATATAAACCTCAAGTATAGAATGTAGACCAGTTAAAGATCCAAGATTGTCAATCAATAAACAAATCAATCACTGATTTGAAAAGTCTACAAAAAGCAGCTTGAAGAGTACAAGATTATAGACCAAGATTAACTGACAAAGTAAAGTCACAGACATGCACGATTTGCAAAGATACACTAAGCCAGAAATGGAAAGCCTTAGTTAACTTAAAGTAAACACTGGATGCTTTATTTTTAGAAGTAACTAAAAGAGATCTAGAATTTCTTGTAACTCTCTCAAGAAAGAAGTTGAGTTCTTTATCAACAAAAAATCCATAAATTTATAGAAAGACATACTTGATTTTAATATAAAATTAAGTGACTTTTGAAGATAGTGTGTTTTTGTGCATGTTTTATCATTTATGTTAAAACACTTTATCTCTACAAATTAGATTGCATTGTTCACCATATCCATAACAGTTCAAAAAGCTTAAAATATCCAAAAACACATTCACCCCCCCCCCCTTTGGGTTGTATTCATTACCTAACAATCTGTTACTTTAGTATTTTTGTTCTCTGATTTCCAATGCATGCATGTTGACTTATATAAGTTCTTTTCCTGTATTTATCTTTTTCGGGGTATTTTAGGTTAGTATTAGGAACAAGATTGACCATGTTCTTATTTCCCTTTCTTCCTTCTTTCCTTTTTTTTACTTCAATTTTTGGTTCAGGGGGGTTTAGAGAGGGAAAAATAGACTGTTCCTGGGCTTGAACAATTTTCGGTATCTTCAGGCTTTAGAACAGTCTTCAACCTCTCTTAGAACATTCTTCATCCTTTACACATGTTCTCTGTTTCTTCCTCTCTCCTTTTTTTATTTGGGGTCTTATCAGGATTTAAAGATGGAATGCAGGTGTGTTGTAAGTCTAGGGCATCCTTCGGGATACCAAAGCCTTGGAACATAATTCGGGAGCCGATCCCTCAAGTCCCTTCGGTTAAACCTTTGTCTCTTTCTTCGAACTGATCCTGGTTTGTTGTACTCGATCTCCTTCATTTAATATTTTCTTTGTCTTCAATTATATGGTCCGAGTACATGGCTAACATTTCCTCATTTTTGAATGCAGGATTATGGATCAGTTTCAGTCTGGAGGGCCTTCGGTACCAAGTGGTCCAGCCCACTTCAGCAAATTGCCTCATTCCCGGCTGCTAACAATCCTACGCAGCTAAGGCCTTCAGACATAGAAACTTTTATGAAAAATATCAAATTCCAAGAGGTCCTACCATCTTTATCAACCCAAGGCTTTGGATCAGACTTTCAACACTCCTCTTGTCCCTTCAAGCTGCGGGGATTATGTCGTCAGGATTTCCGAAGCCGCTTTAAACTGTGGTTTCAAAGTTCCCCTTATAAAGCTGATGAAGAGTCTATTCAGGCAGATAAAGATCGCTTTTTCTCAAATGGATCCGAACAGATTCAGTCACATCAACAACTTCCAATGTCGATGTTTGGCGGCAAAGATCAAGCCGTCTACACGGTTGTTCTGGTTTCATTACGACTCCCGACGAAACGGGATGAGTAATGGATTCTATATGATTAGGCGCGAATAGCTGGTCAGGCGGAATGGTGCTTCTCCAATTCAAGTAACAAGAAGAGCCATACCCATTGGTGTTTCATCTCCAGAATTTATTTAGCCGAGTATGGAGTTTGGCAGGAGGTTGAACCGTCTCGGATGGTG